>NW_010360080.1:138251-172143 GCF_000414095.1 Morus notabilis | reverse complement strand
TTGGAATTGAACTCTCGAAATTATAGACATTAATTACTTTTAAACTGCGAAGTGTCCATTTGATATAGTCATTACATATAGATCAATCCTCCATAAATAATTCATAATTAGAGTCAGGTAGAATCCGTTAACCTCTCTAATTACATCTTTATCCATGAGTACCATTAATTCTCTGATGGATAGTGATTCATAAAACACATTCATGAACCAGAGCGCTCTTACTAATCCAAGTACCGAATCAACACTCAAGAGAATTATTTATCTGCTTCTTTCTCAAGAAGGAATGGATTCCATCTCGTATAATAACATTCCCAGCTACCTATTTCATTATGTCTCCAAAATACAAGGAATAGGATTCAGGGTCTCGGAATCCGTACTGAGTAAATCAAAAGACATAAATCCATAAATAGGAGTTTGTTAAGAACTCAGGATTAAGATCATCCTGTATATGACCATCGGTAGACTCAATTAGAATTTCTATGCTTAACAGAAATTATTAGAAATTCATATTGTGTCTGTGTCCATGTTCCACATAATCTCATTATGCGAAATATACTCATTTAATATCTCGCCATATTAACAGTGCGGATAACACCGTTCCATTCTAAATGGGAATGACATGTATTAATAATGTTTTAATTAAAGATTCTGAACTTTAATTAAATTCATTATGAACAATTACTTTTGATTATTATCCTTAAACATTATCCTCTCGTATACAACACTTATATACCATGTTTAAGGTTACATAAATAATCAAGGAATTTTATTTGATATTCATAAAATATTCATAAATATATGCACATAAAATGATGAATAAACTCTTTTATTAAATAAATAATAAATATCCTTTTACATCTCATGCTTTTAGGACACTATTCCCAACAGTACGCACATACAATATGTGACTACATTAAGTTGATTGAAATAAAATTGTACGTAAGCACAATTTCTAAACTGTTATTCCTAAATGTCACTAGTTTTATTGTAGTCTTGTAATGTTTTCAAATGTGATCAGATCTTATCCTTTTCTTTTTTTTAATCATCATGTAAATAAAGAAATGAAAAACTTATATCAAAGAAAGCGTACAATCCAACTTAAAGTTCATAACACCAACTAATTAACAGATGCATAGAACCGGCCGTACGAGTTTGAGCATTTAATTACATGGAATAGAGACATTCAGTCCTTCCTTGCTGACGTTAAACATATATGTACACTAGGCCTATATTAAAACTAGAAAATAGAAAATATTAATAGAGGGAAAAACAGAGATCAGACATCAAACAATTCATTATCTATATTAAAACTACACCATTAACAAATCCTAAATAAAACTATACAATTACAAAAAATTTCAAAACAATTTCATACACTAATAATTTTATCCATCAAAGAAATATCTCAAACACTAACCAAACTTCAGCGAGACTGCAACAAACTCCGACGCGACTCCAACATACTCCCATGCGACTTGCAGACTTTCATGAAAGCTGAATATAAAAGAGAATCTCAGAAAATTTTTGGACAATCATGTTCTATCTTTAACAGCAAATTTTCATACAATTACTCATTAAATGGGCTCAAATCGACCGTTCTGAGAGTTAATCCAACACCAAACATGTAGTTTTCATTTAGCAAATTCATTCCTTTCTTTTTGTTTTTTTTTTTTTCCTTCGTTTCTTTCAATTTTTGCGCTTATTCTTGCTGACGAACAAAAGGAGAAAAAAAAAATTGCTTCACTTTTATTTCTCTGTAACTGTAAACTAAAAAGAACGTTTTTGGAGGCATTTTTTTTTTCCCTGAAACTTGGATGGAGGAACCAAATAGCATCATCATTAGCATTTAGCAAAACAAAAAAATAAATAAAAAAACCGGAAGACCACAGAAAGTGGGAAAAGAAAAAACTTCTCATTTTTTCTGCATAGCTATCTTCAAAATTCTACTCATTTGCGGGAAAAAAAAAAATACAAACAACCCAAACAAATAACCATCCAAACAAATTATCACAAAACTATGAAAACTCAGAAGCAGGAAATAGAAAAAATTCATGATGAAATCAGAAAACTAAACCGAAAGCAAGCAAATTTTTCCACTGCGCATACTTCCTCAAGCTTTCACCAATGTACTTTTCTGATTTTGAGTAGAGATTAACTATGGGTATTTTTATTTCACTCTTGTGCGATTTTTCAGAGTTTTTCGAAGGAGAAAGAGGTTTGGGTCGTCGGATTTTGCAGGGGAAACACGGCTGAGAATTAGGTGTTTGTGTTTGCAAGACTGAAGAAAGGAAATCCGATCATCTTCTTTAATTTATAGCATACCTTTTCAACGACGACAAAAATCATCGCTAAATCTTAAGTGGCACACAAAACATTAAGGACTTATTTGTTTGCACATAAACTTAAAAAAGAGTTTAAATTTAAGTTACAATTTTATTTAAATTCATGTTTTTTTGTAAAATTTGAATTTGAATTTGAATTTTAAGTTGAGTTTGAGGTTAAAATCTGAGTTCAAATTTCTCCTTCAACTCAAGTTTCTAAACTCAAACTCAAGTTAATGAACAATATTTTTTTTATTCTTAAAAAGACTAACTTTTTTATTTTAATTCCGATTGAGATGATTTTTTTTTATGTTCAAAATGAAAAGAACAATAAAATCTCAGCTATATACCTTATTAAAATTTTTCATCATCATTGAGTTTTTATTAATATACTATCTAAATACAAACTCAAGTTTTGACTCACCCTAACACAAACTCAAAAAGATTCGCATCTCAAATCATAACTTAAATGTACACAACTAAACACAAATTCAAGTTACAACTTCAACTCAAATTATAACTTAAATTTAATTCAAAATCTATACTCAAATCACCATAACACAAAAATACAACAGAACAGAACAAGCTCTAACGTTTTCTAATAGCAAATTTTTTTTTTTCAAAATCTAAACCTGCGTTTTTTTGGGGCGAAATTTTAAAGCTTTTCAGCGACGACTAGCGTCGTCGCTAAAGTTTTCACTCTAATCCACGACTGACACATGCTGACAAAATTGAGAAACAAATAGACAAATGTGGTCGCTGAAGATTAAAAAGTAAATTTTGGATTTCGCAAATACTTTCAGCACTGTTAGCACGACAGTTGTCGTCGCTAACACATTTGTTTGTCTTCTTTCACCGCTGGCTGTTCAGCGATGACACTGCCGTCGCTGTTTCTTTTATTTAGAGACGACAACAAAACCTTCCGTCGTTAATTCCACCGATTCTTGTATTGATATTATATGATCAAACATCTTTCATGTGACGTATCTTTGGTGATATATGTATTAAACACACAATATATAATAAATGTATATATATATATTAGTTTACTCTCAATATCAATTTTCTTGTCATTTTCAACTTATTACATAAGCAATTTCATTATCACAAAAACTTCGCCGTGAATGACTTGAACTGCGTGAGTTGCAATTATATATTATTTGGAAGGTAAATATCATTCGGCATTGGAAATATTATATACTACATTCTGCAAATATTTGAGACCCTCTTGAGATTCCATACTACAATCTCACAAACAAAAAGAGAAATTCCCATTTTAAACCATTTGATATTGTATTTCTCCATGCATAAGTCAGATCACCCCTTGTATGATCAGTGATGTAGGAAATGCATTACGCTAATATTTTTCCATTTTCTTTACAATAATTTTATAACGTTCGTACACATGATACATACATAAATATACACACACATGACACCCACACACACACACACACATATATAAAGGAAACCACTAGTAAGTAAACTTGCTCAAATTAGTTTTACTTTCTTTCAAAATAAACGACATGAAATGCATGAGACTGATTTTGCAAGAAAAAAAACAAAAAAACAAAAAAAAAACGAAAAAAAAACAAAACAAAACCTCACTTGCAGAAAAAGAGAAAGAAAAAACAAGGGAAAGACATCAAGAACTTGCAGAGAACTATCTTGCATTGGCACGTACAAACCTCACATGATAGATAGTCAGGAGTACAAAAAACAAAACAAAAACAGAACAAAAAAAAAATGAAAAAGGACAAGTAATTAGTAATAGCGTTGGGGAATAAATGTTGGCTCTATATCTCTATCAAAATTTCATGGGTTTGGTTAGACATTGTGTTGACTATATATTTAAGTGCGTCATATTTAATTAGATGCATTCCTAAAACCTGATGCTTTGCATGTTCTCGACAATGTCTGGGTTTCTAAAGGCATGATGGCATTTCCTTGTAAAGAAGTAGACGTTTGGTTTATGGGTTCAGAAATCAGAATTATTCCCGATTTATGTATGTTTTTTATAAGAAAAAAATATTGTAGTGAGCCATAAATTATAGTCCAAATCACGGCACGAATCCTTACTTCAAACGCCTATTTTGGACTGTACTTGTAAAATTATTAAGGAGAACTGAAAGAGCCCCCTATATAGTACTACTCTCAGTAAGGACACTCATGTAGTTCCAAACCCTCTGTCTAATGTCTCTCTTATCAATACAAACGTTCTTGTTGGCCTTGGATTTAATTTAACATTTAAAAATGCCATGATAACTTTTTTTAAAAATAAAAAATGAAAAAAGAAGTGACTCTGTTGTTAACTTTTGTTGGTATGATCAAGTGGTTCTATAGTTAATTTAACATGCAAAGGCTATATGTTCATATATATATATATGAGAGTGGATAACTGATATATATATATATATATATATTATTAACATTATTTTTCAAACTGATGATGTGACTGTAAGAAGTGTTAAGAGTTTGCCAATTGAAAAATAAAAAAACAAAAAAAATTGAAACACGACCTAAAAATAGTTCTCAATTTTATGCATATGACAATGTCAATGTCAATACTAATACTAATATCAATACGATAGTGCCAGAGTCCAAACATAAGCCATCAAAGCGGAAGCGAACTAATGCCATCTTTATTCTACCTTATTCACTCGGCAATAACCAAGGCCTTTATTAACTCGTCAAATACCAAATTGCAAACCTTTGAAATCAGAAGAATTCATTTACCACCAAAACAATCATACGAACTCACCACCATCTTCCCTTTTTCTTCTTCTTCTTCTTCTTCTTGCCTTGCGAAATCCCAACTCTCCGAATGCCAAATCTCCGAAATTCCATTCAAATTTACATAAACAATTGATAAAATCCTAACAAATCCCATAAACTCAAAAACATATTCCATCATATTCCACTTTTTTTTTTTTTTTTTCAAATCAATTTGTCACCCTCACAATTGCCGGAGTAAAATCCCAAAAATCAAGTAAGAAGGCTGCACAATATTTGTTACAAGTCCACCAATCAACTCTATATTGCACTCACGATTTCCTATACCACAATCCAACAAAGAACCACAAACATATGTTGAACTGTATCGGTGATGTTCTAAATCCTATGGTGAAACAAACCAACGAATCCAAACAAAAACAAAGACACCAAGAGGATGCACGAATTCCCTGGTCACTTCACCAAAATCCAGACTCATTGAATCACATACGGCCTCGCGGTTATCTCCAATTCCAATTCCAATAGTAGACGATGATGCAAACTGCTCTCAATCAATTCAATTCCGATTGCAATTCAAGTAGCATATTATGATACAATGCAAACTGCTATTCCAGTTCTAATTGCAAACGACAGTGCAAACTAACAACAATCAATTCCAAGCCCATAAAGATCACCACTTTGATACCATGTGAGAAATACCTAATACAAAATAAATAAATAAAAAAGAAAAGAAAAGAGAGTTATAATACTAAAGTTCTATTGTAATTGCAGAGAAAACTTAATTTCTTGAATAAACTACCAAAGCGGGGTTTATATAACTCTACAGACATAATAATAAAAGACTAATCTATCCTTACTAGTAAAGAGAAATAACCAAATAGCTAATCTTAATCTTAAAATAAAAATAAAAATCATTAACAAGTGTCATCGCCTCCCAACCTTAATTAAAATTAAGATAATCATATGGCATATATTTTTAATTTTTAGGCTTCTAGCTACCAGGAGAAAAGATTATCGACCAAGTATTACTGCTACACAACTACTAGAGAAGGGCAAACGTGGAAAGTATACTTTTTTGAGGTCCCCACACGTGGGATCGATCTGAAATAGTTAGAAAGGAAGAGGGAGACAAATAGGCTGGTGAAGAAGTCCGCCATGATGCATGTTTGAGTGAAAATAAAAAGAATCATCAATTCAAATTTTATTATAATAAAAAATTTTAAAACAGTTAAATTTAATTTTTTTTACTATAATAAATTTTGTTACATAAAGACTTCGTTTATTTTATCGATTTGAGTTTTTAATTTTAGATTTTTACGGTAAAAAACTCTTAGAAAATATCACATTTAACTTTTTTTGTTACAGTAAAAAACTCTCAAAAAATATCACATCTCAACTCAAATTAAAAACTCAAATGCGTTAAATGAACGAGGCCAAATTCAAATCTTAATTCAAATTAAAAATTTAATCATATCTAAATTTGAATTAAAAATTTAAATCTATGTATATATATCTATATATATATATAATATATGGATTGATTCTTCCACACGTGGCAGAAGCAGGACTGAGGAAAAAAAGTTACGGCGCCAACTTGCATGACAAAAGGCAGAAAACAGCTAAGTCCCGGCTGTGTGTTACGGACTAGTACCAGTGGATGGGAAACTGTTCAAGTGGCATTAATTGATGTAACTTAGGAGGTATAATAGTGTTGCAGGCGACATTTCATGGGGAGAAAAAATAAATTTTAAATTTAAAAAAATAGCTGGGTATTTGTAGCTGAATAACAAGGTAACACTCAGGCATTGCAGAGAAACATTCTCTGTCATCTACGACGTAGTGTGGTAATGAGTAGTACATGAAATGTGAGTGCGGAAGTGTGGCTAGTTAAACTGGATAAGACTTGCCTTTCTTTTTTTTTTAGTTATTTTATTTGTAGATAAATTTTTAGGGTTCGTTTAGTTAACTAATTTAAGTTTTTAATTTAAATTGATATGTTATTATATGTAAGAATTTTTTACTGTAATAAAAAAATTAGATGTGACTATTTTTAAGAATTTTTTATTGTAATAAAACTCGAATTCAAAACTCGAATCGGTAAAATGAACAGGACCTTAATATCTCAAAAAAATGGGCTCCACTAATAGGTCATATATGTAGGGCCTGCTCTGTATGAGAGAGTTGATATATATTCAAATAGGATCATACAACATTTTTATAGTTTCATTTTGATATTAATTATGCTAGATGACTAAAAAATGTAATACTTGAGAAATGATATCTGCCAAACGAAAGTATTATGTTAACAAATTGACGAGGTTATTTTTTTTATTTTTTATTTTTGGAGGTTAACTAGTTTTTTATGCTGAGTAAAAAAAAAAAAACAAAAAACAAAAGGATATACCAAACGAAGGTAGTATGTTAACAAGTCCACGGGGTCGTTTAACTATTTTTTTTAGAAGTTAATTAGTTTTCGATGCTGAGTAGATAAGAAAAAAAGAAAACAAAAAGACGTGCCAAATGAAGGTATTATGTTAACAAGAGAGGGTTTTTTTTTTTTTTTTTTTTTTTTTTTTTTTTTTTTGAGATTAACTGAGTTTTGATGCTAAATAGATAAGAGGAAAAAAAAACAAAAAGATGTAATAAATTGGCAAAAATGAAGGTATTGTGTGCGTAGGTGGTTTTTGACCGTCTTGCCTCATCATATTCGTGAAATTTTTTCTTAAAAATCACCTATATTTTTATTTGTATAAACCTTTTATCTTGTCTGCTGTTGGAAGCTAAAAAAAATTAATAAAGATAATGATGTACCAAGCGTCTACTAATTTGCTTGTGGGTATGCTGTAGGTCAATATCATCATATATATATATATATATATATATATCGCTATCTATAAGTAGTCAGAAAAAGAAATTATGCACGCGCGCTTATGAATATAGTTAAAATTGAGAATGCAAAACTTTTTTATTACGTAATCGAATGATGTATAGCAAATGATTTTTTTTATTTAATTATGAGTGAGACCAAACCATCATTAACCACCTTTAGCGTAATCCTGAGTAGGCTAAAATGTAAAAAATAGACCTTAGCCTATATTAAGCGGTCAATGCAAATTCATGGATGAAAAACTTTGTGCGTTTTGCCCATACCCATCCCTGAAACGAAAAGAAGTAAAAAAATAAAATAAAAAATGGTGCAACCGGATACCTCTGACAGCTTTACAAATACCTTATTTCACCTATTTTAGTTTAGAATTTATGTTACAATAAAAAGCTTTAAAAAACAGTCACATCTAACTTTTTTACTACAGTAAAAAACTCTCACATAAAGTCACATCTCAACTCGAATTAAACACTCAAATCAGTGAACTAAACGGGTCTTTAACGATGCATATCCATCACACTCCTTTTACAAAATAATACTGAGGAAGAAGAGAGAAATCATACTCATTTATTCACTGAAAAATATTGTAGAATACAACGCATATATACCAGAGTCAGGTTCCTAACAGAATTCTCTGCTTACACAAATTGATGTAACCAAATGGTACACCTCAGTAAAAAAAACTTATTCTAGAATAGTCTATTTGTTATAACAGAACAAAGGGAAAAAAGTAAAATGAGCTGGAAAATAATGTAAAACTCCCCCTCAAGATGGAGAATACAGATCATGGATTCCCATCTTGCCAAGTAGAGTATGAAACTGTGTTGGCTGAAGTGCTTTGGTGAAAATATCCGCCAACTGATTCAGAGTATATACATGCATAGTCTTCACAAGTCCGGCTTGTATTTTCTCATGGATGATATGACAATTAATCTTTATATGTTTAGTGCGTTCATGATAAATAGGATTGACAGCAATATGAAGAGCGGCCTGATTATCACAAAAGAGAAGTGCCGGTCCAGTGTGAGAAATGTGGAAGTCCTTTAGCAGAGCAAGCACCCACAGAATTTCACAAGTAGTGTTTGCCATAGATCTATATTCTGCCTCAGCTGAAGATCTGGATACAATTTGTTGTTTCTTTGATTTCAAGATATAAGAGATGAACCCAAAAACACACAAAAACTAGAAATTGACCGTCGTGTGTCGGGACAAGTTGCCCAATCAGAATCGGTATAAGCTTTTAATTGAATAGTCGAATTGGAACGGAAAAAAAGACCTTGACCTGAGGTTCTTTTGATGTATTGTAGAACCCGAAGAGCTGCTTGCATATGAGGAACACGAGGAGCAGCCAAAAATTGGCTTAATCTATTCACTGAATAACTCAAATCAGGTCTAGTAATGGTGAGATATAGCAGCTTACCAATGAGACGTCTGTAGGTGGAAAGGTTATCTACCAAATCACCATCTTCTTGCAAAAGTTTGAGATTTGGTTCCATTGGAATAGATGTTGGTTTACAGCCTACGTATCCTATTTTGAAAAGCAATTCCAATGCATCTTTCCATTGACAAACTGAGATTCCAAAAGTGGTTCTAGCAACTTTCAAGCCCAAAAAATATTTGAGATGTCCCAAATCTCTCATTTTGAATCGCTTACTAAGAACTTGTTTAAGCTCAGTCACGGCTGCGTCATTGTTGCTAGCAATTATTATGTCGTCAGCATATACCAAAAGAGCCAAGAAAATGGAACCCTGTCTCTTGATGAACAAGGAATGATCATTGGCTGATTGAATAAATCTTGTTTCTAGCAAAACATTTGAGAACTTACTAAACCATTGATGAGAGGCTTGTCGCAGCCCATATATTGACTTCTGCAATTTACAAACAGCATTAGGAGGGAAACTCTCCCCCTTTCGGCAAGAATATCCTGGCGGAATACTCATGTATACTTCCTCAGTGAGGTCACCATGGAGAAATGCATTTGTAACGCCAAGTTGAGTGAGAGTCCATTTAAAAATGGCAGCCAAGGAAAGCAAAAGTTTGATAGTAACGAGTTTGGCTACAGGGGATAAAGTATCTAGAAAATCTATACCTTCTTGTTGCATGTAACCTTTAGCTACGAGGCGCGCTTTGTATCATTCCACAGTACCATCCGCTTGAAACTTTATTTTGTACACCCATTTGCAACCATTGGGTTGCTTTCCTTGTGGAAGAAAAACAAGTGACCAAGTACCATTGCCTTCCAAAGCCTGCAATTCAACATTCATTGCATCTCGTCATTCCTAAAACTAAACAGCCTGTGAAAAGGTTTGAGGTTCAGTTTGTGTACTAATGGCTAGAGTGAAGATGCGATGAGGTTGTGAGAGTTTATGGTAACTTAAAAAGGAAAAGATGGGATCGAAAGAAGCTATGGAAGATGAAACAGGAAAATTAGGAAGTGAGTTGGTGGCCAAATAGCAATGGTAGTCCTCAAGATATGCTGGTCATTTTGTTGTGCGAAGTGGACGAGAAATGGGTTGTAAAGCTTGATTTTGATCAACATCACGAGTGAGAGTATTGGTAGGAGGCTCGGATGATGGGGAAACAAATTGAAGAGGAAGCTGGTGTTGAGGCTTAATAGGACGTAGTATGACACGGGTAGAGAACAAGTCAAGATGAGCACTATCTAGCTGTGATTGAACAAAAGGGAATATAGACTCATGAAAAACCACATTCCTTGTGATATATATCTTATGACTTTCTAAATCAAGCAATTTGTATCCTTTATAATCAAAAGGATAGCCAATAAAAATAGTGGCTCGGGCTCGAGGAGTAAATTGTGTTCGTTGGCTAAGGAGAGTTGATCCATAACACAGACATCCAAAGGAACGGAGATGAGAATATGTTGGCTTCTTGTTATTTAACAACTCAAAAGGACTTTTGTTTGACAACAAAGGTGAGGGTGTCCTATTAATCAAATAGACAGCAGTCAAAACACATTCATCCCAATAGCAAAGTGGAATATGAGATTGAAAAAGAAGTGCTCGTGCCACATTAAGTATATGTTGGTGCTTTCTTTCAACTACCGAATTCTACTCATGAGTTTCAACACAAGAATGATAAGGGAGAATTCCTTTAGAACGAAAAAAAATATGGAATGAAAGCTCAGGGGCATTGTCAAATCGAACAGATTTAATGGAAGTGTTATATTGCGTCAAAATCAGATTGTAAAATTCTGGAAAATGGTTATAACATCTGACTTTGAAGTTAAAAGATAGACCCATGTGGCTCTAGTACAATCATCAACAATAGTGAGGAAGTATTTGTGACCATCTCGTGTATTAACATGAAAGGGAACCCATATATCAATATGCACTAGATCAAAAGGTCGTGAAGACATGATTATTCGAAATAAACGGAAGATGTTTTTGCTTAGTCAAATGACAAATTCGACAATGTGAAGATAATGTAGATAAGGGATTAGAAATTTATAATTCATTATGGAGCAATTGAAGTTTTACAGCAGAGGGATGTCCTAATCTAGAATGCCAAATATCACTTTTGCTGATTACAGAGGATGAAGAAAATGAATTACAATAAGCAACTCCTAAATCTAGAAAATATAGATTTCTTTGTCTTCTACCCCTCCCAATCATCAAGCCCTGAGTGAGGTCCTGGATAACACACGAATTGGAAAGAAAGTTAACACTACAGTTGTGGCTGAGTGTGAGTGGACTGACACTGAGTAGATTAAAGGCAAACAATGTAACAAAGAGTACATCATGTAATATCAAGGATTTGGACAATTTCACGGAGCCTATGCGCTCAATTACTACGGCATGACCGTTGGGCAACGTGACAGTGTTATTTAAGATAGGAATTAAATGAGAAAACATAGAAAAATCACAGCAAACATGATGGCTAGCATAGGTGTTAATAACCCACGTGCCAGACGGAATGGAATGAGATGAAACGGAAGATATGGAAAATAAGTTACCATAGATTTGAGAGACGGAAGGATTTTTAGCTATTTGTGTGTCAGGAGTGGCGACCGCACGATGATGAAGTTGCGAACTTAGGTAAGCAATCAGCTGCTGGACTTGATCGGTGGTCAAGAGACCATTCGGTGGAAGCGAGCTCATCGTTATTGCAGTTGAAGGTGAGATATGAGATCGATCAAGAAAACCCATGTGTTGAGATGAGCTGGATTGAAGGGAGCCCACTGAAGATCATTGGGTCATTTGAGTAGAATAGGCCTTGAACTTGGGCTTCTACCCATGTGGAAACCAATGTAATTTGTAGCACTTATCTATGGTGTGTCCAGCCAACCCACAATCCGTACAAACAGGTCGATCTCTTCTGGGTTTGCTTAATGAAGATGCGGCCGCCACAGGGAGGGCCGACGGCGAAGCAATAACGAAGGGACCCGGCGATGAGGCCTGAAATGCCAAAGGATTGGCCGGACCAGTAGATCCGGTATCAATTATACGTTGTGTCTCTTCCTACACAATAAGATTGAATACTTTCGAAATTGAAGGTAGAGGATCGTTCAGCAAGATCTGTCCTCTGTTTGTTCCATAGGACTCATTCAAACCCATTAGAAATTGCATGACATATTCTTGTTGTTGATAGTCAAGCCAAGCTTTCATACCTCCACAGCGGCATACCGAAATAGGCTGGAAGTGCTTGAGTTCATCCAATAGAATCTTCAAGCGTGTATAGTAGGTATTGATATCAAGAGAAGCTTGACACAACCCTTGTAGCTGCTGCTTAATTTGAAAAATACGTGGTGCGCTGCTTTGATGAAATCTCTCATGCAAATCTGTCCAAACAGCCTGAGCAGTGTCCAGATACAGAAGACTATCTGCAATCTCCTTCGAAACAGAATTGAGTAGCCATGAAATCACCATATTGTTGCAATGGGACCTGATCCAAGCAAGAGGCGCTCCAGCCGATGGTTTTGGAATAGACCCATCAACGAAACCGAGCTTGTGTTTGGCATTGAGAGCCATGAACATGGCCTTGTTCCAAGTGTTGTAATTAGGGCCAGTGAGAGGATGAGATACCAAGATGAGACCAGGATGATCTCCGCTATGGAGGAAATATGAGATGTTTGCACCGTCCATAGAGGTCGGATCCTGCTGATCCATAGTGCTAGATGATGAAGGTGGAATCAATGGCTAGAACCGATTGGTGTTGTGCTGTTGACCTCCACGAGCCATATTCAGAGATGAAATAGAGCAGGGAGAGCAAATTTCTCTAATACCATTTTACAAAATAATACTGAGGAAGAAGAGAGAAATCATTCTCATTCATTCACTGAAAAATACTGTAGAATACAACGCATATATATAGCAGAGTCAGGTTCCTAACATAATTCTTTGCTTACACAATTCGATGTAATAAAATGGTACACCTCAGTAAAACAAACTTATTCTAGAATAGTCTATTTGTTATAACAGAACAAAGGGAAAAAAATAAAATGAGCTGGAAAATAATGTAAAACTCCTGTAATAGTACGAGAAAGAGTTATATGATAAAAATTATGATTGTTGGGTCTCTTATGTAAAACTTCTCATATGTATACTACCCCATCTAGGGTAATCAAACCACCAACAGTGTATATATATATAATCATTTTCAATTACATACACGAAAACCCATTAACGAAGGTTAAAGGTGAATTCTTAATCCGCATAATTATGCGTGCTACTTTGTTCTTTAAATTCTTGGTTCCATGAATGTTTTCTTAAAAAAAAAAAAAAGGAACAGATCGTTGATCCTGTTGCTAAATCACATCACACTCACCTCATCTTCAATTTCAAACTATAATATAAAATTGAAAACGAAAAACAATTAACAAAAGTTAAAAGAGCCTTATTTAAACAAGCGTAAAACTAATTGACCTTACACTACGTTTTTAACTCGTGCTTGTAGCCAATATAAGGTGGCACTATTCCATAATATGTGACACAAATTAGACTTTGACAAGTTTTTGAGGAATCTTATAAAGAAGAGTCCAATATTTCTTTATAGAAGTGCTTCTTAAAGTCATCAACATGATCAACTTGAAGACACAATACAACAATAAGAGATCCAATATCTCCACTAACATTATCACGAAATAGCACCGAGTCTCCATCTATTTCAAGATTTCCTGGCCCGAAATATATCTCCTTTCCCCATCCAAAATCAATCCCATAAGCAGGCAAATTTACCCAATTGGTCACCGCAACATTAGGATTCCCAAGCAAATTAATATTATTCTCCACAAATAATGAGTACAAGTATCGAAACCTAGACAAGTCTTGTTGATTCTTTATGAAATCAATGGCGGATAAGACGTACTCATTTGTCACCTTCTCAATTGCTTCCCTTATTCTGCTTGCTCCATAACCCAAAGGTTTAGCCACCAAATCACCGGCTAAGCTCCGAGCTTTGACATCGAAAATTGCATTCCCAAAGTACTCTTCAGGTAGAGCCGCCGGCTCCAAACGACGTCGCGCATCAATGGTGACGATATTTGTTGTTTCTTGCTCATCTTTGTTCTTCCTCACCTTGGTCATGCACCTCCAAATGTGTGCAGCCAAAACCTCGTATCGAGTGTAAACGACACGTTTTCCTTCGTCGTTCTGAATGTTGTCGCTGGCAAACTTTCGTAATTTTTCAACTTGATATTTGCTAAGCTTTAGGGAGATCACTGTTCTTTCAATCATATTTTTCACTTCTTGATGATCATCAGAAGTTGGTTTCTCTATTAGTAGCCGCGGAAGGTATAAGAAATCCGTGGAATGATCAAACACTCGAGTTGTTCTCGTAATTCTTGAAGGGTTTCGAACATGACATGGCATTTTCTGCATTGGTTCTTCCCTGGAAACCCTAGCCCATTCCGTGACAAAGTGGGCCATGCTTAGACCGTCGGCGACTACATGCGAAAACGACAGGCTTAGGCTGATCCCACCACACTTGAATCTTGTGAGCTGCACAAACAAAACGGGCAGTTCGTGAATCGGGACACTACAGTCTATAGAAGGGAAAAGGTTTTGATAATTCGGAGTGGACGGAGCAAAATCTCCGAATTCGACTAGCTCAACGTCGAATTCCACTTCAAAAAACGCGACGCCGCGACCATCGCAATCGAGTTCGAGACGGCCTTTGTGGTGGTCATTTAGAGTCCAGCGCAAGCGCCCAGCGAGTGGATAGAAGGGCACCAAAACTCGTCTCAATGAATCTCTAAGGGAATTGAAAACGGCCTCGCTTGGTGTGAGCCAAATTTTTGGTGATTGATAGAAGTAGATAACCTGTGTGTGAGTGAGGCTGTTGATCTGATCAAGTTCTGATAAAGATTGGCGACCTTTACATGTTGGTTCATGAATTGGTCTCACCATGCAGAAATGCTTGATGCTTAGTTTCATTTTTTCTTTTGGACAAAGTTTAAGTCACTGATTTCACCATGCAACAATACTTCATGTGTATTGAATTATATAATACGAATTATAATTGATATATGTGTGTTATATGTAGTAAAAAAGTTGATAAAACAATTTTAGCTATCGGCTATACTTTAGACTACAAACAAGAGTTAATTATAAAGAACACTAGATACAAGAAAAGAGAGAGTTAAAACAAACAAAAAGCAAATATTGCATATGCAGCTATTGCCGTAGGAATAAAGTGGCCGGCACTACAGAACATGGCTGGTGCCGGCTAAATGAATATTAATATATCCATAGGATGTAAGAGTTGTTTTATTTACTAACAGGAAACTATATATTATATGGGTTTCTCTTCCATACTTTATGAAGGACTGTATTGCACCATAACATGTAGAAATAAAAGGTGCAATACGAAATTATTTATTTATATAACAAGTATTATATATTTGGAAGTGTAACACTATCTATGTTAAGTAAGGGTGCGTTTTGTAGCGCTTTTTTGAGCCCAAAATCACTTCTCTAACCATGATAATGGTATTTGATAAAAACTATAAAAAGTAATTTTTAAAGAATTTTTGAAGAATCTACAACAAAAATCAGAAGCAACTCAAATGCAACTTTGACTTTTAAATTGTGCAGAAATCAACATAGTATAATTAATGATTATCAACAAAGTTATATTAAATAATTAATTATTAATTACTAATTATATTTAATTATATTATATATTAATTACTAATTAATAAATAGATATACTTAATAACTAATAAATAGATAGTAATTACTTAATTATTAATTAAATATTAATTTATTACTATTAAGTTTTTAATTTTGTTAATAAAATAATAAATAATATAGTAATTATTTATTTAGTTAAAGATTAATTTTTAAAAATTAATTATATAACATATTAACAATAAAACAAGTAATAAGAGGTTATTAAATAAATAAATAATAATTAATATTTCAATCATTTATTATGGTAATTTTAATCTATTAATTAGTAAATAGTTGGGAAATAAAAAAATAAATAGTAATTACTCAATTAATAGTTAATATTAAATTATAATTATCAATATGTACTACATTAATCAATAATAATTTATAATTCATAATTAGTAATTAATCATTATAAAAAGAATAATTACCAAAATTTGATCATGTGATATATCAAATAATAGATTATTAAATAAACATTAGTAACTAATTAAATAATTATTTAAATATGTAACTAAAAGTTAATAATTTAAGTAGTAAAAGGAATATTAATAAATTATGTATATACTAATTATTTTTCTGAATACACTAATTAATTCATTATAATCTAATAAATATGAGTACATTACTAACATATTACTTATAATTAATTACTAATTACTATTTTTAAATATTTATCATATTAATTTATTATATATAAAGTTAAATTACTAATTTACTCATTAATTTATTATATATAGGTCTAAAAAGGTCTAAAAATGGTAAGTTGTGCCTACATCCTACCTTAATCCGGACGATGGAGCCCAAATTTACATCTACATAAATTCCACCGGGTACATATTTAGTTTTTTTTAAGCTATTAATCTTAATATTTTTAATTTATCTTTTAAAATATTTCTTTTGGAAAACCTTTTAAAATATTTTGTTGAAGTATATCGTTTTTTTTTTTTTTGAAGATTTATTAAAATATATCTTTAAATAGTTTTTCACATAATCCTCTAAAATTTTATTTTTCTCAAATACTGATAATACTTTTTAACTAATTGCCTTTCTGAAATAATTTGTTCTTGATGTGCCCGTTCTTCCTTTTTTTTTTTGGGTTAAATTTCATAATCTTCTAATAAGTTTAGACCATCAATTTTAAAAGATTTGGCATATTAGTCATAATTTGAAAAAGAACTACAAGGTGGTTATATTCATTTATATTTGCATATATACTTGAGATGCAAATGCTATGAAAAGCTTCCCACAAAATTATTTTTGTTGGGAAACTTTTCTTTTAAATCTATCAGAGACTAAATTACTACTTTGTGTTTGAATCAAGTTTAACTACTTTGAGAGACAAACATTATTTTGTTTCTAAATATCAAAATAACACATTTTAGACATGAAAAATTACTTTGTCCCTGAAAATGTTATATATATATATATATATATATATATATTGTCGCTGAATATTGAAACCAACTTATTTTTGGCGTGGAATTTTCCCTCCAAATTCATTTGAGACTAAATTAATATTTTGTTTATTAATGCTTTATTTAGAGATAAAATATTTCGTCTCAAATTAAAGATTAAAAAAAAAAATTGAAAAGAGACAGAAGTTTTAGAGACAATTATAAAGTAAGCTTTTAGAGACGAAATTAAGTTTCACGTTTGAAAATGTATCGTCTCTAAAATTGCTTTTCTTATAGGCTTGTAGTGACATATTTCAAGTTCAACCATGAATTATAAGTTGAATAATTAGCATATTTATTCAATATATTTTGTGATGAAAAACAATTATAAATGATTTGTGCAGTCGAACATTGTTAATCATACATTATTTTCATATGAAATTTTCGGGGGGAAAAAGCAGCGGTAAAAAAAGGAACATGTCCTCTTATTAGTAAGTTATTAAACATTCTTGGGTAAAAAGTTAATATCAAAGCTGCGTGTATAAATTTGTTAATTACTTCCCTGAAAAGAGGAAAAAAAAAAAGAAAAAAAATGATCGTACTGTTTAAAAATCCATATTATTCAGAACACCGAGTGAAAACATAAGATAAATAAAAGATTTCGTAATGTAGGAGCCCAATGGCATCAATATCCAAAAGTAATGAGGCAAAAGATAGGCTGGCCCCCTGCATACCTTCCTTTTCGTCGAGGGGACCAAATCCAATCTCTCCTAATATTCTCAAGGTAATCTGAAATTTTAATCAATCTTATTGATGATATTCAAGTTTATATCTTTTAGTTAAGATCTTGATCTATTCATAATTATATGTAATGATGACAATCTGTAGCCAGATTTAGCAGCACCAGGGGCAAACATTTTAGCTGCATGGTCACCAATTGCCTCAGTTTCAGAAGGTTTTGAAGATGACAAAAGAGTAGTGGCATACAATATTCTCTCTGGCACATCAATGTCTTGCCCACATGCTTCGGGGGCTGCTGCCTACGTCAAATCATTCCACCCGACATGGTCTCCGGCCGCCATCAAGTCGTCTCTTATGACCACCGGTAATAATGGTTGCATTATATAGATCATATGATCCCATTTCTTAATTTCACTAATTACACCAATCACACATTTCTTTTATTTTTTTTTCTTTTATTTAATTGCGTAACCCGTCGAAACATCAAACTTGTGAAAAAACTTGCACATTGTGTAATTTTGATTAGAAACCATTACTAGAAAATGTATGCTTATTGACACAGTCAATGCGTCCGTACGTACTCCTAGACATCAGGATGTTTTCTCAACGCTACTTGTACGCACCTCTAAAGTCCCCTAATTATTTATGACCTGACCATAAATAATTTCTCGTACATACGTATAATTTGCAGCAAATCCAATGAGTGCCGACCTTAACTCCGAAGCCAAATTCGCATACGGATCCAGACAAATAAATCCTCTCAAAGCTGCATGCCCTGGTTTAATATACGACGCAGTCGAAGATGATTACAAAAACTTGTTGTGTGGACAAGGCTACACTACAAAGCTATTGCAAATAGTTACCGGAAACAGTAACAGCACATGTCCTGATCAAGCCAGTCTTGAAAAGACGACGACAACAACAATAACAAGCCTTAATCCTAATTTAATTGGGGTTGGCTATATGGATTTTACTTTTCCACACGGCTCTGTTCGAAATTAAACTTTCCTAAAGGCCTAGATCTAAAATGTCTTTCCTAACGACTTCGGTCTACGTAATTCTTGGTCTACCCCTCCCTCTCCTAGTATTAGGTATAAGAATGTCCTCCTAAGCATGAACTGGTGCTTCTAGCGGTCTACGTTGGATATGTCTGAACCACCTCAAGCGGCCTTCGCGCACCTTATATTCTATTAGTGCTACACCTACTTTACAATGAATAACTTCATTCCTTATGCTATCCATTCTTGTATGGCCACTCATCCATCTTAACATACGCATTTTTGTCACACTCATCTTAGATATATGTTGTCTCTTAATGGTCCAACATTCACTATTATACAACATAGCTGGGCGAATTGCAGTCCTATAAAACTTTCCTTTCAACTTAATAGACATCTTATCATCACATAAAACTCTCATAGCATTCTTCCACTTAACCCACCCTGCCTTAATCCTATGTTGAATATCTTCTTCTATATCTCCTTCATACTACACTATAGACCCAAGGTACCTAAACTTCCAAGAAGTTCCAATCTCCACACCATCTAAAGAAATTCCATCACTCTGATTACTTGAGTTACTAAACCTACAATGCATGTATTCAGTTTTTATCCTACTTAACTTAAATCCCGTCGTCTCAAGAGTCTGTCTCCACAATTCTAACTTACGGTTAACTCCTTCCCTATGTTCATCAACTAAAACTATATCATCTGCAAAAAGCATATACCAAGAAACTCTATCTTGGATTTCTCTTGTTAGCTCATCCATCACGATAGTGAAAAGATAAGGACTAAGAGCAGATCCTTGATGAAGGCCGATCTGAATAGGGAACTCTGTCGTGTAGCCTCTAGCAGTTCTCACACTCGTGACCACTCCATCGTACATGTCCTTAATTACATTAATATACTTCACATGTACTCCTCTCTTTTCTAGCACCCACCATAAAACTTCCCTCAGCACCCTATCATATGTCTTTTCATATGATAGGGTGCATATGATAGGGTGCCGAGGGAAGATTTTATAGAACGACACCGGACCTAAATTATCCTACCTTTGCTCTTTCTACGACACCTTCGCAAACAATCAATCATGTCTTTAACAGGACTGTCACAAACGTTGGATCACCGACCTCTTCGTATAAAGCTAACTTGGTTGCCCCACCAGGGCTTAAAATCACAGTGAATCCTAGTGTTTTGTCGTTTAAATCCCTTGAGGAGAAGCTATCCTATGCGGTGACAGTGCGGGGGACAGTAGATAAGAAAGTTGTGGTCTCTGCTTCTCATGTGTGGGATGATGGTACTTACCAAGTTAGGAGCCCCATTGTTGTTTATGTCCCGGCATAAAAGGAAATTTTGATGTCGTTTATGGATTGAACAAAGTTACTGATGTGTTGGGATGCCTGCTTACGTATTACTAAAGGAAAAATAAGATAAGGAATTGTAGAACTGATATTTTTAGATATGGTGAACGTTTGATCTTTGTTATACAATATATATATATATATATTATGTTCTTGATGTAACTATTTGATCGTAATTCGTAAGTATGTGTTTCTTGTTACTCAAATTACTATTCGGCTTCATTCCATTCATGGACAAACCAAGGGGAGATTCCTAACTAGATTTCATATGACTAAATATTTTCTGCTAATTCGAAGTTGGCCGGATGGCAAAGCTTCTCATCATCAACTTGTCTATCATCATGTCAAGTTAAATTCTTCATATGATTTGTATTTTGGAGCAATCGCTTCAAACGCGGTTCCAATATAATGCATGCACTGTAAAAGAAAAAAAAAATCAGCTTTGCTATATGCTGTCTAATAACCTGTCTATTTATTTGTTTCAAAAGAAGTTGCATGTAATTTGTAAGGTTAACGTATAGAAAAATTGAAGAAAATATTGCGTACAAGGTCATGTCCAACCGAAAATGAAGTGGGGTCGCTTGGAAATTGAAAATTCTATGGAGATGCATGGGTCCAACCAGGGCAATGCTCTTGATCCAATGCTATAGCACAGCGGTGGTGTTGTACACTGTCCATTAACAAAAAGAAAGGAGTAGATTTCAATGTATGAGATCTATATGTGAGATCCATTTTCTATTAATGGTGCTTAGCGTTCATGGTTTCCGGAGAATTTTTTCTAAAAAGACTCATTTATGATGCAAATACTATTCCATTTTATGGGCTTGAACTATTGTGATGATCCCGTTTATTACATTCTTTTTTTTGTGGGAAAAAATAGATAATTTATCCTTAATAGTATATGAGTATAACTTTTACCCTTTACTCTTAATAAATACTTTTTGTTAGTGCAATTATTTACCTAAAAAGATTATGAATAAAAAGTAAAGGGTAAAAATCCTGATCCATACACTTTTAATAGGTATTTGTCAAGATACAAATAGCAATATGACCACTCTTAAGAAATTGTAGTTTTAGCTACAAAATTTTCAGCTACCTATGTAAATTTGTAGCTAAAAATAAGTTTTTGAGACAAAATAAATTTTGTGACTAAATATTTGGTCACAAAATTTATTATTTATCATTTTCTCTGCAAGGATGTTATTATTGCTCCAGTTTTTTGCTATTTTTTCCACCACTTCAATTCTTATCATTTTTCTGAATGAGCTCTCCTGATTTTACCTTACTCACAAGCTCTGGAGAAGTTTGCCCCACATGTTCGACATGCAAGACTACATTAGCACTCTCTTTGTGTGCTTTCCCTGTTTTTCTTTATTTTTTCTTTTCATTTCTTTCTAATGAAGCATGCCTACTATTTTACATGCTATTATCTTCTTTTAAATCAATACATATATATAGTCTGTCTTTATTTCAGGTGAAGTGGTGACTAACCATGATGAGCTCATGTCCAATTTCTTTGCACAGCCAGACGCCCTTGCATATTGGAACGTAAGTTTGATGCTCGCTCCTCCACATAATCAATCAGTGTGAAGTGATTCACTTGTAAAACTAAAGTACAGAAAAATAATTGCAAAAAAGGTTGAAAGTAAGTAAAATATATTTTGCGACGACATAATGTTGCATTATATCAATGATGAAAACGTCTGTCAAAGATCCAAATCTCTAACCAAAGTCCCATTTCTTGTAGACCATAGAGCAGTTGCATAAGGAGAATGTTCCACAACATCTTATCTCTCATAAGGTAATTTCCTCTCAGCTTTATTGATTGCCATACAGTTCAATGGATATTTCCTCTCAGCTTTATTGATTGCCATACAGTTCAATGGATATTTCCTCTCAGCTTTATTGATTGCCATACAGTTCAATGGATAGTGCTAAGTAATTTTTGTAATATTTTTCACAGACCTCCTGAAATCGGCCTTCTCTCAAGGTCTTCTGTTACCTTTACTGAATGCTTACAATATTGGACAGGTTTGCGGTTTCTTTGATTCGTTGTTTCATGGATTTTCTCTTTCAATTGCTTAAGGCATCCAAGGACATTCAGTTCACTTATTTGCAAAAATTAACATCTTTTTTAGCCAATGCTATTACACTGATCACTTGTAATACTTTTGTTTGTTCTGTTAATGAGTGGCTAGGATGGATTGTCTTCTAATCTCCTTTTTCATGAATATATGGTGGGAGATGTGCTACATGCGATGCCTTTTTTTATTTTTTATTTTTTATATATTGCATTGCGTATATAAGCTAATTTTCCTTGTGAACAAGATCTTCATTTCTTGCATATATAGTTGTTTACTAATATTTCATTTATTTAAGGCTATTATTGACTAGTGTTTCGTTGGTTACTGACTAGGTGAAGTGGGTAAACATCCTTGAGCAGCAAGAAAGGATAGAATTGAAGAGCTTCACTATAACACAAGGTACCAAAATGATTTTATCCCTATATATATTCTAGTAAAAAATGCATGCATAACTCATTTAAAATAACAGTTATACAAATCGTCCAGAAAAAAAAAAAAAAAAAAAAAAAAAATTAAAAAAAAAAGTTAAAAAAATCCCCAAAAAAAAAAAAAAAAAAAAAAAAAAAAGAAAGGATAGAAAAAAAGTAATAATGGATATATTATTGTTAGTAACTACATTAATAATTAAATTATATACATACTAAATTAATACGCTAAATAATTAAAAACAATATAGTAATTAGTATATAAGTAATTACTATGTTAGTAATTTAGTCATAATTATTAGTTTATAAGTAATTAATTAGTGCATTAAAAAACCATTAGTATATTAATAATGTATTAATATTTTATTTTTTAAATAAATAATTAACTTTTGATTACATAATTGAATAATTAGCTAATTAGTTACTAATGTTTATTAATAGCCTGACATATTGCATGATCAATTCTTGATAATTATTCTTAAATAATCATTAATTACTATTAGCAGATATAATTTAATATTAATTGTTGATTGGTAATTACTATTTATTTATTAGTTATCGACTACTTACTAATTAATAAATTATAATCATTTCATTATATAATAAATGTATTAATTATTTATTTAATAACCTATTATTAATTATTATATTATTAATATATTATATAATTAATTTTTGGAAATTTACCTCCTGAAAAATAAAAATAAAAAGCCAAAATGAAAAAATAAATGAGTATTAGGACAAAATGAATGAAAACGATTAAGAAAATAAAATTTCAGGACAAAAATATAAAAAATGACTAAATTGAAGAAATAAATAAACTTTAAGGTAAAAAATAAAAAAATAATAATAAAAGAAAGGACTAGAAAAAAAGAGGGGTAAAAACCAAGAGACAAAAGTTAGAAAAGTTAAAAAAAAAAAAAAATCTTATAGATTATATATATATATATATATATATATATAAGTATATTTAATGAGATAGGACGATTGTATTGGAGAAATAAAAATATATAAAGTAATTGGCATTACAAATTTTACTGAAAGAGAATGTTAAATTGGAATTTTACATTGAACTTTCTTTCTCCATCTCCCAAAAATCCGTCCAATATTGGAGGATTGCTTTTGGTGGATTCACAACTCTTAGGAGAACCCTTCCACCAATCCATCCTACTAAATAAGAACCCTTCTTTCCTCCCACCCATTTCCTTTTATCCTCCAATCCACCCTACTTATTTATCGTCTTCTACTGACTAAAGGACTAATCTAGTAAATCATTAGTGATAATTCAGTAGATTATTTCTGGTTCTGTTGTCGATGACTAAAGCAGATAAATTCAACAAAACTCATTAGGTTGACCTTTTACCTATCATCTTAAGTAACATGACTCTCCAATGCGACACAATTCTTAACAAGTAATATGGTAAAGATTTCTCTTTTCTTTTTTTTTTTTTTTTTTGAGAAGAGGAGATAAATACTCTCTTAAATTGCATTAGTTTTAATTTTTTTAAAAATTTTACTCTTAATTAATATTATTTTAATTAAATATTATATTAATTAAAAAAATATTAATTAAGATTAAAGAGTATACCACACATAAGTTCAGTGGCTAATTCATATACTTGGGCTTCAGAATCTTGACAGTTCGAACCCAATAGTTGATCCAAACCTATGATTCTGCCCATTTTACAACATTCCAACGTGGCCTCATTCCTTTGCTCGGTTTAGCGAAAGCAGTTCAGATTCTTGAATACTGAATTCTATCCACAAAAAATTGCACCACTTATTTCACTTGTCTGTTTATCACCCAATCAAAAACTGCTTCCTATCGACGGTTTCCCAAAAGGGGCAAGAAACAGAAACTGAGCTGAGCACATAAACAAGAGAAGAAAACCACATCAAATTCAAAAAAAAAAAAAAAAAAAAAAAAAAGAAAGAAAGAAAGAAAGTGAGAAAAAGAACCAAAAAAAAAAAAAAACCCAGTTGATAAATTGTTGCTCAAAAGTATTATTGGTGGTGGGTTTTCCCACTCTTCTTCAATGGTGGGTTCATTCTCTACACAAACTCAAGGTCTAAAACGAGCTCCAATAACCACTGCCTTGCACAACCCAACTTCTTCATCTAATAGGCCTTTAACTTCCCAATTATCATCATTCAAGGTAAACTTGATTCCTATCATCCCTATAATTCAATAAACGTTTTTTTTTTTTTTTTGACATATCCAATTGTTAATACTTTTTTATATTTTAGCTTATTTCTTACATATGTTGGTGATTCTTTTATTTATTTATTTATTTATTCAGAACCCCATTATAGATTCTTGTGGATTTTCTTCAAAACAAGCTTCTTTTATAAGGGGTCTGTTTTGTAGCAGACTTCTCCTTGGGTTTAGTTCCAATGGTGCTCGAAGAAGAAAGCAAGTAGGTATGTATTTTTGGTTGTTTCTATAGTTTTCCTTATCTTATCAATTACGTTATTAAGTTATAATCACAAAGAAAAATACTTGGGTCACCGGTAGCGACCAACACAACAACTAATAGAAAGTGAGCCATATCTGTAGGGTCCGTGCTTTAAGACCCCTCGTTCTATCAATGTATGAGGCTGGACAATAGAAAAATGCAATTGTAAAGAAAAATGCTTGAGGCACTTGTGTTATGAGTCTTACTTGTGAGGCTCATGCTGTCAGATCCACCATTTATTAATGTGTGGTGTTAGACGATATTAGTGTCCTAGCATTATTCAATTAAAAAAAAATTAACAATTCTAAAAAGCACCAATAGTACTGAACATCACACAAAAATAGAAAGTGAGTCCTACAATATGGGCCTACAAATAGGACCACATTTTATTATTGTGGTGTTGGGAATTGGGGGTGCCTCGAAGCATTTTTATAAAATACCATATTTCTAAAAATAGTAAAATATTGCTTGTGTCCACCAATGGATGTTTCCCATGTAATTGGTAGGAGTAATACTAAATAAATTATATATCATAAGTAGTACAGGTACAACATCTATGTAAACAAAGTCCCACATTGATGCACTTCAAAATTCATAGGACTGGTTCTCACCAGAGTAAATTTTATAACATATATACCATTGGAATCTGTTAAAACCAAGCACTATATGTAGTACTCATTCTTGTACCTAACACTTCATAATTCCATTAATATGAGGATTTGCATCATTCTTCAAGATTTGTTCTTCATCTAGTGAGAATACATATTCTTTTGTTTTTCCTTTACTTATGAAACTTTTTTCTTTTTCTTTCTTATTTTGAAATGGTGAAGGACTTGTGGTGTCACCAAGTTGTGTCCTTCCCTTAACTGAAGAGAATGTGGAGAAGGTTTTGGATGAGGTAAGGCCTGGCCTGATGGCTGATGGCGGAAACGTTGCGCTGCACGAGATAGATGGCCTTGTCGTGGTACTCAAGTTGCAAGGAGCTTGCGGCTCCTGCCCGAGTTCAACAATGACACTAAAGATGGGAATCGAAACTCGGCTGCGAGATAAAATACCAGAAATAATGGCGGTGGAACAGATTCTGGACACCGAGACTGGCCTTGAGTTAAATGAAGAAAATGTGGAAAAGGTTAGACAAAGTATGAAACCTTGCCAATATTTATTTCTCCAATTGTGTAGCATCACGCAGTTCCTTTTTCCGTTAAGATTTTAATAGTCGGATGGACAAAAGAACTAATTTAGGACAACTTGGTTGATCTATGACTCGTTCTGAGAAGTTTCAAAAGGCACGGACCAAAACGTGATTCGGCCTATAGTTCAGATACTAATTAAGTGCTAACTTATCAATTTCTCTGCCAATTCATCACAAGAAACATTCACACCGTTTGCTTTTACACATGTCTATGAATACTGTACAAGCATTCATTTAACTTAGTTTTTGATGCAAAGAGTTTTTTTTTTTATTATTATTTGTTCTTATCAGAAAGAAAATTTTGCTCTTTTTTCAGCTTCTTGCAGAGATTAGACCGTATCTTGCAGGGACAGGAGGGGGAATACTTGAGCTAGTACAAATTGACGGTTATGTCGTCAAAGTTCGGCTTAGTGGCCCTGCAGCGGGGGTTATGACTGTTCGAGTTGCGTTAACACAAAAATTGAGGGAAAAAATTCCTGCCATTGCGGCCGTCCAGCTGCTAGAGTGATACACCAAAACATATACCTTTGCAGAGAAAAGAGAAGTAGTTGAATATCCATTTTTATTCAGAAAGCAAGAGTGAAACTATACCTTTTCGCAGCAATGTACTGATAGTTCCACGAGATTTTGTACCTATTTCCCCTATGCCTAATGAGAAGATGTATAATTTTCGGAAATGAGAAAAGTGAGGTGAAATATTCATGTGCATATACCGTCTGCTTTTCGATCTCTCAATACCCTCTTCAAATTTCAAGTTTAACTTCTGAGAGCATTTTATCTGTATTACCGAAATCCCAGGTTGATATTGTATCCTAATTAGAAATGAAAGCTCTAAAGAGAATTTTTGTTTTTGTTTACATATGATTTTTTTGTTACGAACCAAGATTTTCTTCCTACGACGAAACTAATGATCTCTGCGGAATTAGGCGCACAACTAGGAGGAACACAAGCTTAAAAGATGCATCCCGTCACTGCATAACGAGGCTGCGCAACTCTGTCCTCCATAGGAAAGCTCTTGTCATGACATAACCAACATGAGATCTGATATTAATGTGCAGGGAGGTGAAAAATGAGTACTTCTACAATCTATAATCTTGAATTTGCATAATATAATTACAATACGTATAAAATTGTTGCACTCTAATATTAAAAAGCCGTATGTTAGAACAGAACTGGATTTAATTCAAGTATTCTGTAGCCACTGAGTTGAGTATTTAAGGTATTACACAAGTATAAGACAGTTTTATGTCAATAGTAATCATCATCATCATCATTTCTTCTTGATCTGAAAAATCTCCGCACAACAGCAGCAACGGCACCAAGAAAAAGAAACAGAGCTAAAGTGTCGAAACCGCCACCAATGCCGACAGCAACGCTGGGACCTGGAGCAAAGAAAGAAAATGGCGACCATCCCCAACCACCGAAGAACGGTACGCCATAACCATAACCATAACCACCAACTAAAGGTGGGGCAACAGGAGGATTTATGTAGATGTTGGTCCTGCAAAATAAAACATAACTCGACATTAAAGATTAAATTTAACATACATGATGTTTGAGAAAATAGACAGATTAGCACAGGCATCTACTTCTACAAATGATGTCATGTTCTCATATTATGACATAATGCGAGTGAAAGCAAAAAACTAAGAAAGGATAAATGTTATAATTTCAAATTATCTGAAAATGCAATGCTAAAAACAAATTGACAAAACCCCAAAAACAATTTCTGATGATTCCACTACTCAGATAACTTTAACAAGTTTGCTTGTGGGGGCTCTTTTTTGGATTACTTTTACTGTTTTTACAGCCTAAGCAGCAAGTATACTTACAAAGGGAAAAAATGTCTATAAAAAAGCTGAATGAGATATTTATTTGTGTGCTCCCATGTATATATAAGACTTCTCAAACTGCAACAAATTTTCAAAGAAAAAACCCCTTTTTGACCCAAAAAAAAAAAAACAGTTTGAAGTTTGAAGCTACTATGCCTCTTACAAAACATAAACTAATTATAAACTGATTAACTTGATGATTTGTCACTAATCAATATTAATTAGTGATTAATTAATATAAGTTAGGAATTAATCAATTTCAATCAACAAATTACGGGTTTCTCAGTGATAAACAATTGGTAAAAATGATGATGAACCAACTTATCACTGATTGATCTCGGCCCGTTTGTTTCACCGGTTTAACTTAATTCAACTCAATTAGAATGGTGAGCTGAGCTCGGCTTGAACTCGTGTTTGGTAAGTATGCAGTCTGAATTGTATTCTTTATTCGAACTGAGTTAAACTGTCCAAATTAAAGATTATCTCTCCCCTCAAATTCAACTGTTAAAACTATTTTTAAATAGTAAAATGATGCTCACGCTCTCTGCTATTCACATCTACCAAACACAATTTCAGATTTTATTTTTTCTTTAAATTCGAATTTAACTACAACCATGTAGTTTAGATTTTTTTATTCAAATCAATAAAAATCGAATAAGCAAACCAAATGGTTTATCACTGACTAACTACTGTAGAAAAAAATGGTAATTTCTTTTGAAAAAAGGGTTCGGTCATTTTTCTAAAAAATAACGTTTTGGTCATGTATTGAAAAAGTTGGTCATATACTTATAAAATGGTGGAAAAAAAAGTCATTTGCCAAATTTTCCTGTAAATGAAATAGTAATAACTTTTATCTTAGAAAATTCACTCTTTTGGAGTTTAATAAAAGAAATGTTATGCATTATTGCTATACTAAGGGGAAAAAAAAATCCTAGTAAAAGATACAGTTTTGAAACCTTAAATTCTCACCCGCAAAATTGGCAAAATCCTGCTACAGAATTCCCCATTTCAAGACTCAAATGATCACAAAACTAAAAAAGCTCATGAACATTTCAACTTAGATTAAAATCTCATTCATTTTACAGATTTAAATTTTTAGAGTTAAAAATTTTTAAAAAATATTACGTTAAACATTTTTTATCATAATTAAAAATTTTTAAAAAATATTAAATCTTAATTTAAATTAAAAAATTAAATCTGCAAAGCGAATGAGTTATAATTCATCCAAAACTCTTAACTTACCTCGAATTGTTGTTATTGATTCTAGGGGACGACCGAGGTGCCGAAGAACGGAACGCCTGGCCACCAACCCGACCGCCAGTCTTCGCGGCCGACGCATCGGAAACCGATCCCAGCGTCAGCACCCCAGCTGCCAATGTAACTGCAGCCAGCTTCACTAGCTTGTTCTCCTTCTTCCTATGTCATATGGATTCCAATTTTCATACTTGCAAAAGAAAAACCAAAAGATTTCAAGAAAAAGTAAAGAAAACCCATGATTTTATTACCTGGGAGAATCTTTCTGGTCGTCTTGTTGGTGTCTGAATGAGATTGTTCTGTACTGAGCGCAACTGGGAATCTTGGTTTTGAGCTTCTGAGTTGGTGAAGAAAGAGCGTTGGCTAGAAAGCTTTGCTGGGATGAGGCTAACGACATTTTTTTTTTTTTAGCTTCTTGTTGTTGTTGTTGTTTTTTCTTCTATCCTTGGATTGTTTCCAAATTTTCTGTTTCTTTTTTTTTTTCTTTTTGATCGATATCTATATATCTATATATGTAATAAACAGAGATGACAGAATATAGATGCAGATTTTCATTCTGCGTTTTCTGTTGCTGGCTTCTCAGTAGTCATTACTTCGATAAAATTAATATTCATCTTTATTTCTGATGATGAGTTTGCCAAGTGGCGTTATTTTAGTGGATGAGTAGAAGATTCGAAGAGCATTTATCTAGAATAGAGGTGACAATTCGTTTTTCATTTGTATCTTATACAGATGTATTATAGGAGTTTAGAATTTTAATTTTGTTATAATAAAAAATTTTTAAAAATAATTATATTTTATTATAATAGAAAGTTCTTATATGAAATTATATGTAAATCAGTGAACTAAATGAGTTTTAATTTTTAAGAGATTTGCATGTACGACTAATTTATTAGTAAGTTAGATATTTTTAACCGTTAAATCTGTATACATTTTAATTTTTACGTGATTTTATATAAATTTAACACATTAAAAACTTAATAAATTTTTTTATGTACAGTCTTTTTCATTAATTAATTTTTTTTTTTTTTTTAGAGAAGTGGGTATATATTTTGCGGCTGAGGTATAATATCTAAAGTGACAAAAAGATTCCATAGTTAATGCAACTATATATCTATATGTCCTTAAACATTAGTTTGAAATAAAATATTTTGAGACGTACTTGTTACAGGTAAAGTTGGAATCCTTCCATTTAGAAGGTGGTGGACCAAATCCTTTGTCATCAAAGGTACTCGACTCCGGCCAGATTCCGGAGTCGAACATTCCGATGATGATGTCGGTTTCGACTGTGCTTCTCTTAACTTGCTGCGGAAACCCAATGAAATCCCATGACCTTGTTGTGTGCAGCTTCTTCTTTCGGTTAGGGAACACAGAGACTACGCCTTCCATCCCTAAATCCAAAGAAAATCAGCTTCCAAAAACAGGGGATATTCATATAATTCCAATCTTTCAAACATAGCAATGTGAAAAGAAAAGAAAAGAAAAGAAAAAGCAGCCAAAATTCACATACTAGCCATTTTTTGGGCTTCTTCCTTGGTTAGCTTAGCGGCAAATCCATTGAAACTTCTCTTGTAGCTGCGGAGAAGAGATCCTGCCACAATATGGCTAAACCAAACAAAATAATGATGGTCTAAACTCATTTATTGAGAGATGTCATAGAAGGCTTTTTTGAACATGCCTTTAATATATATTAGTTGATGATTATGTTTCTAAATAAACATGTTATTCCTAGTTCTTTTGAATGCATCATATACTTATAAAACTTTTTTATGTATGATTATCAAAACAAATAATTTTTGGAACACATTTTCTACTCTGACAAACTTCAAAAGTACGTTAAAAAATTTAAACTCCGTTCATTTCACTAATTCGAATTTAGAATTTAAGTTTTACTACAGTAAAAAGCTTATAGAAATAGTCACATCTAACTTTTTTGCTATAGTTAAAGCTCTCACATAAAGTCACATCTCAATTCGAATTAAAAACTCGAATCAGCGAACTAAACGAACCCTAATTATACAATGCAAAACTTTCTGTCACCTTTTGTCAATGACTTTTTGGAGCATATTTAGGTGAAGGGGGGATGTGGAAACCTCGTCCTTTGGCAAGTCCCCCATGAATAAAATATAAGGCTGCATAAATTATGTCCACAAAAAAAAAAAAAAAAAAAAAAAACACACAGAGATCATATATAAGCCTGCATAAATTATGTCCACAAAAAGAAAAAAGAAAACGAAAAAAACACCACAGAGATCAGATCATGAACTATATTAATTCTGCTACTCCTAAATGCCAAATTTTCAAATGGATTGCCTTTGCATAATTAATGAATAAAAGATGTGAAGGAGTAAGTAATTTTGCCTTTCGTTCGTCTTGAGCTGCTGAGTGATGAATACTCAGCAGAGTGAGAGTGAGGCTGAGGAGGAGAATCCATGAAAAAGCCATTTGCACGGATTGGCTTAATTAATTAATGGACATGGCAAGTTTTTCTGAAGATTTATATTGAATGGACCAAAGTAGATTTGTAGATGTGAAAAAAAAAACCATCCTAAGCTAATTAAAATTTAGATAACTTTTTCGTGGGTATCAAGAGAAATTTCATGACTTTTAATTATGAAACATTAACTAACTTTTTCGTGGGTGTCAGGAGAAATTTCATGACTTTTAATTATGAAACATTAACTAACTTTCATGACATTTTAATTCACGTAATATAATATTATTAGAAATTTGGAATGATATAAAAGATAATACGAATAAAGGGATACATGAGTTGTTCCCACATGCATAGCTAAGAAAACAGTAAGAGCCAATTATAAGATTTTTTTTCTTCAACTAAAAAAAAAAAAAAAAAAAAAAAAAAAAAAAAAAAAAAAAATAGGATTAATCAAACGGAAACTTTGCTTGTCCCAATACCTGCCGACTTTTAGAAACTTTTCCGGAAATGTATTTAATTCAGAATGATAGATAATCCACACTTCTTTTTCTCCGCAAATTGATGTAAGTTTCACCATCTTTTATAGACAAAAACTAGTGTGTTTTTTAAGCATATCTATATGTTGTTTTCTCTCTCAATCATAAACGGCCTAAAGAAGACCATTTGACCAGAATCTTTTGGATACTTCTCAAGATTGCAAAAAAGCGTCAATGCCCATTGGTTTCTCCCTATCCAAAATTAGTATATTTTCGATGGAGTATGTAAATTTTAGCAAATTAAAACATAATGTTAAAGCTTTAAATTTTCACTCAAAGTTCAAAAAATATATTTTCCCTATCCCTTCTCTTTTGAGTATGCAAACCACCATAACGGACGATTATTATAAGCATTTTGTTGGGCTTGTGGCTTTAATTAAGCGGGAGAAAGAGAGAAATAGGTCAAGACTTGATATGCATTAAAATTAATAGGTCAATAGTTTACATAAGTTAATAAATAGGCTAAATTACTATTTTCGTCCATAACTTGTCTGATTATGAACCATAACTTGACAAGTTATTGTCCATAATTGTCCATAACTTATCTGGCTATGAACCATAACTTGACAAGTTTGTTCATAACTTATCTGGTTGTGAACCATAACTTAACAAGTTATGGCCTATTAATTTCTATAACTAAAAATTGGCCTATATACTTTCTTAAGCTTATCATATTGGCCTATTTTCTACTATTTCCCTGTTGGGAATGGTGTCCTAGAAGCATGAGATGTAATAGGATATTTATTATTTATTTAATAAAAGAGTTTATTCATTATTTTATGTGCATATATTTATGAATATCAATGAAAATTCCATGATTATTTATGTGACCCTAAACATTGTATATAAGTGTTATATATGAGAGGATAATGTTTAAGGATAATAATCAAAAAGCAATGTTCATAATGAATTTAATTAAAGTTCAGAATCTTTAATTAAAACATTATTAATACATGTCATTCCCATTTAGAATGGAACGGTGTTATCCACACTGTTAATATGGTGAGATATTGAATGAGTGTATTTCGCATAATGAGATTATGTGGAACAAGGACACAGACACAATATGAATTTCTAATCATTTCCGTTAAGTATAAAAATTCTAATTGAGT
>NW_010360080.1:111089-137964 GCF_000414095.1 Morus notabilis | reverse complement strand
CACTTCACAGTTTAGAAGTAATTTATGTCTATAATTTCGAGAGTGCAATTCTAAGTTTATAGTGGAGTAACTATTGGAATTAATGGAATTAATTAATTAATTAAAGTGTTTAATTGATTATTAATTTTATTGGAGCTCGGGATTATAGGTCCATTAGTCCTCGCGTCGTCCTAGTAATTCTACCAGACACAGAGGGTAAAATGGGAAATTTTAGAATTAAGGAATTCTATAAATTAAATACTCGAAAATAATTAATTGAGAATTAATTATTATTTAAATAATGTGATTTTTTAAATTTGAATTTGAACACATCTAGATTTATCCATTTAAACTTATTTGATAAGTTGTTCAATTTAGAATTCAAATTAATTTAAGTTTGACTTAAATTGGAATTTGAATTTGGGTCAAAATTGGACTACAGGATAAATGATGATTTTCTCTTCCTTCCCTATCTGAAATTGGCGCCACACAGGGATGAGAATCCCCTATCTTGGCCGGCCACACTAAGGATAAGGGAATGAGCAATTTTGTTTCAAATTCAAATAGGAGATAATTGACAAGCTTTATCTTGGAGATAGAGATTGAATTCCTTCTAGAAGTTTGACTTCTACTCTATAAATAAGAGAATAGTAGAAAATTATGGATACAAATTTTGAGACAATTTTTGAAACAATTTTTGCCCTAATTTGAATAGGGTGGCCGAATTCTCTTAGAGCAAGGGAAGGAAAAATTTTTCTCTAAAAATTTCACATCGTGCATGCGTTGGTATTTGTGAAAATTTGAGTGTTTATTGTAACCCGTTTTGTCTCATGTGTGCCCACACACACGTCTTCATGGATTCTAAGAATTGACGTGGAAGACATTGGTTTTCTAAACATAAAGCCTTGGAGCAAGGATTGTTCGAGGTCAAAGAACTCAAGTTATCAACCGAGTGGCCTCTAGGTATTTTTCCTAACTGAGTTCTTAATAAATGAATTAATGAGATTAATTTATTTGTGCATAAATTAATATAATCTATAGAGTATCTTAAAGATTTTATGAAAATTTTTGTTACACACGGTCTGCCTCTACCGCCACGCTTCCGCGTCCGAATCCGATTCGGCAACCAACATTCCCTACTTAAGCCTTGATTTTGCTATTGGGCCAAGGCCCATTGGTTTCTCCCTTAACCTAGCTTGCCGCCGACTCATGCTTTGGAGAAGCGTATATAAATATGCTTATGTGAACATCTGCCGTATTAGGGGACGTCTGTTTCCTATATTTGTCTCTGATTTTGAATCATGATTCATGATTTTTTACAGTGTTTTCTCTCACAAAAAATACACGTAAAACGAGAATAATTTTGAATCATGATTCTGAATACATAAACCAAACGTTCTCGTAGTGTTTTTGTTTCTCCTATTGATACACAATTTGCCCTCTTTTGTTTCTTTTGAGTGGGATTTGTTAGAGAATTTAATTCTTTGATATTTGATATTTTTGCTTTTGAGTTGAGAGATTTTAGGTATTTAGAATTTGGGTAATGAAATATATTTGACAAATTTTTATAATCTCTTTTGATTATAGTGGAATTTTTTTATTTTTTTATTTTTTTTATAGATGTAGACTAAAAGTCGAACCACATTAAATCCTCATATTTTTTAGATTTTTTAATTATTCATATAGTTTGTTCTAAATCTGTTTAATTTGACGTTTGGCACAACACATTATAAATATCTTTTAGGGATTAAATTGTTTCTCTATTCCCAATTTATAATTGGTACTAAAATACATATACTCATTCTACATGTTTATGACTATGGTGTGTTTGGTAAAAAGAAAAGAAAGGCATATTGCTTATGTAATACCCGAGATTTAATTAAGCCTTAAGCCAATAATAAATAAATTTTGTAAATTAAAATCATGCACCACATTTACCATTTACCTTAAAGTTATTTGTTGGCATTATATTTTATTATTATAGCTATCATATGATTTTATTAAACTTATAGCTTTGCTAATCGAGTTTTCAGTTTTAATGTGCAGTGCAATTAGCTCGATGTGGGAACTCAATGTGGGAACTCAATGTGCTAAACTTATGAAGAAAAATGATATTTATTATGATTATTGGATATGATATTTTACCGCTATTATGATTTATTTAATGATGAATCATTATTTTATATTTTTATTATATGATTTTATGTAAATGTGTTGAGGACTTAGTTGTTATTTTGAGTTTTGGTGAGAGAAGTCTATGTTAGCAAATTGAGAGAACTTTAGGCACTTAATTGAAGAAGAAAAATAGAGACTTTATAGCTTATTTGATGAGGTTAGGATAGCTATTAGATGCTTAGAAAAACCTAGGCCCTTGTTCTATTGTAAGGCCACTTTATTTTTGTTTAGTTTTTATCAAGTTTAGACTTCATTTTTTAGTCTATTTCAGCAAGAAACCCTAGAACTCCGACCATAGCACTTTCTTCTCTCTTCTCACTCCTTTTCTCACCCAAAACTCAGAATCAAACCTAGGTTTTTAAGAGAGAATGAGCTAAAGACTCAACCAGCCCATCTCAACTCGTTTTAAACCTAGAACCACAAATAATCACGAAGTTTTGAGCTTCTATTCACTTGGGAACACGTTTTTCTTTGAGGTAACTTCTTTCTTACGTTAGGAACTAAGATTTCAGAGATTAAGATGTTGAAATCCTACTTGAGATTCGGATTTTTGATGGGGTTTATCATGCATGTTGGTTGTAAACTCTTAAAAATGAGTTTCTTGAGGTTTTGGTTCAAATATTGGTTTCTGGGAGAAATTGATTATTTTAGCTTGATATTATTGATGATTATTTGAAGATAAACTCTTATTAAGATGATGATTCATGTATTTGAGAGTGATCTTTGAAGATTAAGATTTGCATGCTAGGTATTTGATGAAATGTTTAAATATAAGTCCTCTGTACAGCCTATGTAGATTCTGTTTCCGTGCTGTATGTACTTAAGATTTTGACAGATCTTATATTTTTTTATTAAATTATACATCTCAAGCTTTACGTGAGTTTTTGAATCACTCCAAACGGATTTTTCTACATTTAGTTATGAATTTTATAAGTTCAGTTAAAAAGCTTTCATTTTCCTGACAAGATTATACTTTAATCTGGATTTCGGGCAGTTTTTGGTTAGTTTGAAAAATCCGAAACCTATCATGTAGTAGCTCTAAAAAGAGAGTTTTGAGTCTACTTTTATTTGCCACTGGTCTCATAATATTTTGAGTTTTGATGAATTTGTTATGAATATTTTTGTAACAATACGTAGTTATGTGTTTTGTTAAATGATTATATGTCAGATTTCGTTTTCTTTCTTTCTTTGTTTTGTTTTTTAGTCATTCTATATGTTTGAAGGATTTAAAATTCTTTAGCTGCTCTTTTTCCTCCTACCATACAACTGCAATATTCCTCTAATCCTCTCGCCCTTATCTCTCCTTTCACTTCTCTCTCCAACAGTACAAGCTTAACATCTAAAATCATCTCATCCCACAAATATTAAATCCCTTAAGTGAAAGGGAAACCAGAAGATATAATATACATTGCGGTCTGAAGACGCAATTGATTCCAAAGGCAAATAAAAATTGCATGACAGAACAGAGAAGCAAAGACCATTTATTTAGTTATTTGCTTAATTTTCCGCCAACAACATTCATCTTTTTGATACTGAATTTGTGCCTAATCTTCTTTGCCACTTTAAATAAAGTTTCTTTTGCTTATTTTTACGCGACAGTGAAACATTATACCCTTTCACGTTGGGACATAGACAACAATAGGGCTCCTGACTTGGCAAGTCCCATCATCCCACACAAGAGAAGCGGAGACCACAACTTTCCTAGCTACTGTCCCCTGCACCGTCACCGCATACGATAGCTTCTCGCCGACGGAAGTGAAGGACAGAACACTTGGGTTCACTGTGATTTCAAGCCCTGGTGGGGCAACCAAGTTAGCTTTATACGTCGAGGTCGGTGATCCGACATTTGTGACGGTCCTATTGAAGACGTGGTCGATAGATTCCAAAGGCGAGGCTGAGACAACAAAGGCAGGATAGTTCAAGTCGGAGGCCGTTCCATCACCGCCTTTAGGACATGAGCTCTTACTGTTTCCTGTGATTATTTTCAACAACTTGGCATTGTAGCGTCCACACAAGAAATTCACGTAGTCATTTTCATCTATGTCATATACTAGACCAGGATACGCAGCCTTCAGAGGATTTATTAGTCCAGATCCGTACGCAAATTCGGCTTCGGAATTAATGTCCGCAGTCATGGGCTTAGCTGCAACCAATTCACATAAAATTTGTCATTTTGTTTTCGCACTTCTAATATGTATTGGAAATTAAAACCTGGTTTATCCAGTAGCTCAATATCTAAGTCCTAGCTGTTCTAAGAACAGGACTCCACTATTTGTATTGAAATTGTGATGCGAATCAGTGCGCAACTATTATTACCGGTAGTCATAAGAGAAGACTTGATGGCGGCCGGAGACCACGTGGGGTGGAATGATTTGACGTAGGCAGCAGCAGCGGAGGCGTGCGGACAGGCCATTGATGTGCCGGAAAGTATGTTGTATGCCGCTATTCTGTTGTCTCCTTCGATGCGCGAAACTGAGATGTACGGTGGCCATGCTGCCAAGATATAAGCCCCTGGAGCTGCCAAGTCTGGCTGCTCACGGTGTAATATTCGCAGATTAGCGTAGCAAAAAAAAAAAAAATCTTTAGTACAAACACGTAGATATATAAATCAATATATATCTACGTATTGTTTAGTAAGCGTCATATCATATCGTAATCAAATAATATGAAAATTGAATTTAAAAAAAAAAATCGCTACAATATCTCTCTAGATTCATATAGAAGAAAGATCAAGCATAACAAAGAATACGTACTTTGAGAATATTAGGGGTAATTGGATTTGGACCCCTTGATGAATACGAAGCAATGTAGGGAACCAGCTTATCAGATTTCTCTTTACTTTTCCATATTGATGCACTTGGTTTTCTGCATATTTTTAATTAGAAAAGAAAACAACTCTTAAGAATTACATTTTCTTAATCATCTCTTATTTTGTCTTAGAATAAATATATATACCTGGAAGAGTTAAGATAGATATAAAGTTTGGCACTATCCTCCAAGCTAAGGGAAGACAAAGGCAAGGGATATGTGTCAGCAAGCTTCCCGGAAGCCCCACCGGACATAACGACGCCGACCGCCCCGGCCGACTGCGCCCCTGTCCCGAGGGTATACCCATCGCACAAGACAATTTTACCCTTCACCAAATTCTTGTCCAACGAATCGCCAAAGCAATACCTGCATAAGGAGTAATACATAATGTGCAAGTGAATATGTTCCCTTAAGACGGCCACGTTTTGATTATAATTAACAAAAGAAATGACGATGTTTCAAGGAAAACAACATTGTCTTAATTAAGAAAAGGAAAAAGAAGACAAATACTTATACCCTTTAAAATATATTGATTTTATATTTTTACCTTTTACTCTTGAGTAATCATTTTGACTAAAGAACTATGTTAATCAAAAAATATTAATCAAGACTAAAAAGGTAAAAATCTTATAACAATGATTCAAAAGTGTGTTCACCAATTTCCTCTCAAGTTAAATTTTTGTGCGCGTTCAAATGCTTTAATGCAAAATGTCAGGATTAATGAGGTTAGAACGCTTAACCTTAGCGTCTCATCAAATGAATGACCATCAAAGTCAAAGAGACATAAAACACATAAAAAAAGACCGTGTTCTTTAATAAAACACGTAGCAAAATTTAAGTTTAGATCATGTGTTACAACAATTGTTCTAACAGGAGTGATCCATTTTCCAACTAAAAAAACTGATTGCGTCTATTTTTCAGTTTAGAGAACAGAGTAATCATTTTCCAGCAAAGGGGAAAACAAAAATCTTTTGTGATTCCTTAACTTACCATGATATACTTTTCTAAAAAATTCAATAAATAAATAAATAAATAAAAATTACCTTGAAAGAGACGAGTCATAATTTGCCGTAGTATTGGGTGCATCTCCACCGTATATTACAGGAAACTGTTTATTCTTCATGTCAAATGTATTTATCGACGTTCCCTACATATAGATCAGTGAGGAAAACATATAATTAAGAGCTTAATTTAGAGGTTAATACTATTTAATCATTACATAATTAACAAACTAATTATATGATTATTTGTTACCTCATAAATCTTGTCGTTGCCCAATTGAACATTAGTAACGAAGTTCCGATCCATGGTGCTAGCAGCCACAGAGATAGACCAAGGAGAAAAGTTTGTGAGACTCGACGGGTCGTTGCCAGCTGAAGTGGACGTCAAAATTCCTTTCCTCATAGCATGGAAAGCGCCAACGGCGATCGAGTTCTGGAAATAATCCCTGGCATATGATCCGAGAGAGACAGAAATTATGTCGACGCCGTCGGCAATAGCGTCGTCAAAGGCTGCAAGGATGTCGGCATCTTGACAGCCTTCGTCCGGCCAACACACCTTGTAGACAGCGAGGCGAGCCGACGGAACTCCTCCCCTCGCAGTCCCCAAGCCGAACCCGAAAAAGCTTGCGCCGCTTACTAAGCCCCCAGCGGCCGCCGATGCCGTGTGTGTCCCGTGGCCGTTCGAGTCTAGTGGGGACAAGATTTCACCTTTTACGAAGAAACCGTCGCTTTTGTAGTACTTTGCTCCAATGATTTTGCTGTTTTTGTTGATTAATAATCAATTACATGACAGTTCGTCCATACAAGAAATTATGCTTGATTTCTACAGTAATGGTAATAAATAGTATATTTTTAAAACATTTTTTATGAGGCATAAATAATGATTTATGTATTTATTTACCAGCGCTATTTACTTCAAACATTTTAAAAAAAAAAATTCTATTTACTTTTTTTGAATTTGAATAATAAGTTATTTATCTCTCTATCCCATGCTATAATTAGCTACTCAAACTCAAATAATGAGCTTGATTTCACTCATACCATCAAGGATCCGACGTCACACAATTTACTGGACACACAATTCAACATCATATGTTAAAAATTTATTAGATGGGTATGTCACATCACCAAATTGACATGATACACCCATTTAACTGGATAATTCCTCTCATAAGACCTCTAATTGGGTCACTGGAGTGTCGAAACCTCGTGAAACCTCAACGAAGAAGTGGGGAAAAAAAAATCATTAGTGCTACACTACCAAATTGGTGGTTACACGGTCTAATTAATTAACCATAACTAAGGAATTATAGCATATCCTTTTTTAGGGGAATCATGGTATAATTTTATTAAATGCAAAAAATGTGTTCTTAATTTTGCAATCGGTACTTTACATTTCAGATCCATGCCAGTCCATATATATAGTATTAATGTATAAAATTAATGGGATTTGTACGTACTTGTTACAAGAAAAATTGGATGAGACTTGGCATGATCCCTTCCATTTGGAAGGTGGTGGACCAAATCCTTTGTCGTCGAAGCTACTAGACTGGGGCCAAATTCCAGTGTCAATTACTCCTATTATGATGTCGCTTTCGAGTGCGCTCCTTTTGACTTGCTGAGGAAACCCAATGAAGTCCCATGACCTTGTTGTATGCAGTTCCTGCTTTTCGCTAGGAAAAACAGACACTACTCCCTCCTTCCCTAATTATACAGATATATATATATATATATATGAATATTATACTATTCCTAATTAATAGATTAAAGAAAAGAAAACAGAAGAAAAAGAATACTGCTTCACATATTACCGGCCATTTCTTGTGCTTCTTTCTCGGTTAGCTTCGCAACAAATCCATTGAAACTTCTCTTGTAGCTATGAAGTGGAGATCCCGGTGCAATATCGCTGATTACATTCGTACATTAATTAGTACATGACATATATATATATATATATGGTTATATATTATTATATATATACATGTGCACATACACACAGTCACATACACACACGTGTACATAAAACACATACATATATACTTACATGTATACATTTAAAATTTTAAATATAAGTGGGTCCGAGGAACAAGTAGAATATTATCCTCAGCATTATTTATATAGATTAATTTCATAAATATCCCCTCCATTAAATTTTAAAAAATGGTTCATTTTACTTTTTAAAATATGAAAAGTAGTTCAAAACACCTCATAAACTAATATTTTAAAAATGCGCCCGATCAATTTACTCCATATTTCTTGAAATATCGAAGGGCAAGTTAATTCAAAATGAGAATTCAGAGGGTAAATTGACTTAAAATTAATAGTTTAAGAGGCATTTATAAATATATAAATAGTGTCACATCATCATTTTGTTAGTTTTATAAATATAGAAAGTATTTTGAACTAAGGTATAGAATTTAAAGAACAAAATGAACCTTTCATACTTCAAAAGCATATTAAAACAGGATATAAAATTCAGAGATTCATGAAATTAATCAATATAGATATAATATATATATATATATATATTATATTATACATACCATACCATCTATAGAAAACTAGTGGTGCTTATAATTGAGATGTACTTATTATATATATGTATATATATGTGTGTGTGTGTGTGTATTGTTGACATATACCTGCCAACCACATTTTGTAGCATATTGACGTGAAGCTGTGCCATTGAAACCTCATCTTTTGGACTGTCGCCCATGTAGACAATGTAAGCCTGTTCCGCAGATAACATATATTTTTAAACAAAAGTCAAGTCTATTTAAATTAAAAACAGTTAATGTAATAGCGAGGGAAAAACAGATAATGAAATGAAATTAAAAGTACACATGTAAAATATACGCCCGGGCAATTAGTTTGAAATATGGCAAGATCACTAAAACCATAAAAGACATATATATGGGAAATCATGCATGATTAGAGAAATTCAGACACGATCAAATTAGTGTTGGATTCATTCAACGCATCTTGAGAAAATATAAAATTCATTCAATACTTGTATTTTTAGTACGCATGAGATTACAGATATTTAGGGCTCGTTTAGTTCGCTGATTCGAGTTTTTAATTCGAGTTGAGATGTGATTTTATGTGAGAGCTTTTTATTGTAATAAAAAAATGAGATGTAACTGTTTCTAAGAACTTTTTACTGTAGCAAAATTTAAATTTTAAACTCGAATCGGTGAAATGAACGGGATTGTATATAATTAAGAATTAAGAAGCTAGTTAGTCAAGGTATATGGATTTACAAGTAAGTTATATATCGTTACCTTTCTATTATCCTGAGCAGCCGAATAAAGACCAATGTTTAGAAGAGTGGAAATAGTGAGACTGAGCAAGAGAAACCAAGACAGAGCCATTGGATAATTATTGAAATTTGCATACAATATTGCTAAAGGGGATACGCCTTATTTATAATGGATTAATTACTTATTGGGAACGGCATTGTGGTGGGTATGGTACTTTTTTCCCTATCAATATTGTGTTCAACCGTTTGATCATTGTTGTATGGTTTAGATTAAAATGACACACCAAAACAATTATAACGTGGATTGTACAAGACTACACAAAATTTAAAAAATAAAAATAAAAATGAAAAATGAAAAATAAAAAATAGAAAAAACCTTCCCTTCCCAGTTGTCAATTGATGAGAGCTCTCTCAGGCCCGTTTAGTTCGTTGATTTGAGTTTTTAATTCGAGTTGAGATGTGACTTTATGTGAAAGCTTTTTACTGTAGTAAAAAAGTTAGTTATAACTGTTTATAAGAGTTTTTTACTATAATAAAACTCGAATTCTAAACTCAAATTGGTAAAATGAATAGGACCTCAATTTTTTCCATTTTCCCAAATATTGATCTTAAATCTCAAACCCAGAAAATCCACAAAACAATACAAAAGTACAACAGCCTTCAAAATCAATTGAACTTTCTGCTCCAAACTCCAGTCCAAACGCCGGCTGCCGCCACGACGACGAATCCCAGCACTACTGCGATGAAGAACACAGCACTCCCGACGAAAGCGTGAACCCTCCCTCAATGTCGGCGCTAAGTGACCACGTCCCAGCGGCGCCAATCAGCTTCTCCCCCGACGGCGCTAAGCCCCCCCTCCTTCGCTCCTCTGCAAAATCTCTCCACGTCGCCGTCTCCACTGCGGCATAATAGCTTATGCCCCACCGTCCGAGCTCCTCTCCTGCACTCCCCGATCTCAATTTTTGTTCAACTCAAACTCAGTTCTAAATTTTAAATTAACACAATCTCATATTCGTCTTTTCCCTCATCGTACCTCTTTATTTCTTAATTTAAGAACAACAAATATCGTTGTGCAGCTTGGAGAGAACTTTTTCTCATGCTGAAGATCAAGTGCGAAGAAAGAGAATGCAAAATCAAGTAGATATCAAAGTGTCATTGGGATATAGATATTCAGGACCCGTCCATTAAAGGCAAAGAATTAGCTTTTACAGGCGCTAATGATCAATCATGATTGGATTTTCAACATCCAATATCAAGGAAAAGACTTCAATTACAAGAGAAGAAAGGGAATGTATAATCAAATTGGCTTCAAGCAAGAGGACACAAACTCAAACTCCAAGTTTAGCATCCTTGAGAAATTTACAAATTTCCCTATACAAAGTTTTATTAATTAATAGGAATAAATTTCAGATGATGGAAGATGAAAAATTCGGAGAGTGCATATGGGGTGGGATTTATTTATTTATATATCTTTTTTTATTTTTTTTACAACAAAAACAGAGAGATAATGTTAAGCATAATCACCTGCACTCTTTCTTACAATAGTTTCGGTGCATTATCTTATCAGAACAATTCAAAATAGATCTTGTGGTTATAGTACATACCCAATTGATAAGGAAAAGTGACCATTCCCTACCATAGAATTTCCCATATTATTATTAGCTTTTTTTTAAGAAATACATTGGAATGTTCTTGTAATGTCCCCACCGACATCAAAAATAATTGACATCCAATTATATGTCGATGCTTATCCGCTGAAAGTGATCGTTTTGAAAAGTATAAAGTCTCTACAAATGGCTGTTGAATCTTGAGTCAATACTTAATTAAATTAGCCTTTATGTTAAAAGTCTTGGTTAGCTAATTTTCCACAAAATATGTCTTCATTTCAAATCTTAGGTTTTAATTAATCAAATTAAGACATTTTTGTTCTCCTTATACATGTGTCTAGCGATTTACTATTTATTTTTGTTTTTTTTTTGTTTTTTTTTTTTTTGAAAACGCATGATAGGATTTTAGATAAAAATTCCCAATTAATTGTGCACTTTTTTTTTTTTACTTTTTGCTTCTATTTATCCATGTGATATTTAAAAGTGTGCATGCTAGTTATTATGGTCCCTAATTTCTGCCCCCTCCCAAAAAGAATATAGGGGAGACTGAAGACTTTTATGAGTCTTTAAGCAGACAAAATATCCCTCAATAATTAAAGAGATGGGCACCCCCGTATTATTTCATTATGACCTAATATATTTAATCGTTCATTTCACCGATTCGAGTTTTCAGTTTTAGGTTTTTACAGTAAAAAGCTCTCAGAAAATGTCACATCTAACTTTTTCTGCTACAGTGAAAAGCTCTCAAAAAATGTCACATCTCAATTTAAATTGAAAACTTGAATCTGCGAAGTGAACGAGGTTGACGTTTAACTTTTTTTTCTGTAAAAACTGCATCATCACAAGCGAATCCCTACATCCATACATATATTATATGGACACTGTAACGTTGTGTCCTTCAACCGCCGTACCAGAATATGAAAACTATCATGAGCGCAAGCTTCACTGCTAAGAAGATGTGAATCGGCAAACTTCAAGGATATATAGGTTATTTTATATATTTTGCGGCATTAATGCCCACTACAAGAAAATTTGGATTTAGCTACAAAGCACTTTTGTAACTATGTGTTAAAATTTTGTAGCTAAAAGAATTAACTATAAATTTTTTATTCGTAGCTAGGCCGTAGCTACATTATCGGCACTAAAAGTGTTTAGCTACAAAAATTGTGTTTATAGCTATATGTGTTGCCATTAGCTACAAAACTTATTTTGTAGCTAAATGTGATAGTTTTAGCTACAACTCTTTTTGTCACTAGAGACTAAAAAATTTGTAGCTAATTTGACAAATTTGTAGCTAAAAGTTGTCTTTTAACTACAAATCAACATTTTGTCACTAATTTGGGCTGAGAATTAGTGACAAATTGTTGATTTTGTAGCTAAATCATAATTTTGTTAAAAATAATAATAATAAATTGTACAAATTTCAAAAATAATAATATTAATTGTACCAAATACTTGTCATAGGAAATCTCAGTCTTCCATAGAAAAATTATTCATAATCCAATATTAACATATTGCAAGTGTATGTAATAGACTCTTTTACATCAGAAAATGTTTACCCTTCTAAATCATTATTACACCCTTTGCCTCTTGAAGCTGTACTTTAACTGTGAAACATGCTCTCAGTACCCTGTGTTTTTTATAATATTAAAACGGTACCATGATGTTTTTAAAAGCATCTTCAGTTGATTTTTAAGACATATAATGTCTAAACTATCATTCTTATTAATTAAATACAAATTATTTTAAAAAAAAATCTAAAATATTTTAAAACGCTAAAATATTTAAAAGAAAACTATAAAATATAAAAGTTTATGATTTTTTTTTTCTAGATTTATTAGGTTTTGGTCAATTAAATAGAGAATATTAAGGTCATTTTTACGTTTTAAAAATCAACTTTAGGGTACCAAGAAGATATTTTTAAAATATCAAAATACCACTTTAATATTATAAAAATATAAAATATTAAGAGCATGTTTCGCTATAACATAAAACACGCTAGTTGGATAAGCACTATCATTGATGCGTTTCACTTCCTTGCTTTTGAGTTGCTGGTATCGGACACAGGTTGATAATTTCACTGCATGAATAATAATGCATTTAAAGTAGCTATTTTTCTATCTTCGAATCAGCGGAAATGAAAACGAAGAATAATAGGTCAGGTCGATGAAGAATTCGGGCACTTCATCAGCTGCTTCTATTAACGTCCACTCAAATCTTTAATTCCCAAAATGTTGTCTCCTATCTCTCTTCAAGTTAAAAGAGATTTCTTTCTCAGTTTTAGAATTAGATTCAAGAGTACTTATGAACCCTTTTTTTTTTTTTTTTTACTGAAAAATAATCGACGATGATTGTAAGCCCAAAAAAGTTCTCCTTTAGATTCCTTATTTTGTTTTTTTTTTTTTTTTTCTTTTTAATTTCGTAACAAAAACTATAGTCATGTTCATTTCGTCGATTCGAGTTTTATTACAATAAAAAAAACTCTTAAAAACAGTCACATTTAACTTTTTTACTACAGTAAAAAACTCACATAAAAATCACATCTCAATTCGAATTAAAAACTCGAATTAGCGAGCCAAACGGCCCCTATATTTATCACTTCTAATATATGTCTTTTGTGCATTCTCTGCAGTCTGCTCTGTGGTGAACTAGCATAAATTTTTAAAAAAAAAAAAAAAATTTTTAAAAAAAAAAAAAAAAAAAAAAAAAAAAAAAAAAAGAAAAGAGGGAGGGGGGTGAGCGTACACCCATGGAAGTAAAGGATTCCCTTTTAAGCTTGAAACTTTAGTTTTGATATTATATGCTGTTACATGCAAGAGTCTGTTTGTTAAGAGGGATGAAGAAGAGAAAGAATGGAGAGTGTTGAAGAGATGATGAATACGAGGGTTCGAGAGGATTATAGGATTATGAATATCTAACGCTACATTTTCCGTATTCAAGTTATAATCTTTTGAAACTATGGAGACTTAATATTTAAATAATGTTATCTTAAATTACCAGGAAAAAAAAAATCTACTTTCTTACATGATTGTTTAATCTTAGATTTCATCGAGCGCATACATCTTCCAAATTTTAAGACCAAAATCCAATGCCATGCTTTGCTTAACGCACATAAGAAATGAACATACATTCGAAATACACGACACCTTTTCCTCTAATTGGTTATTTGAAATTACGTTTTGAAAACAAGGTCTTTGCATTATACTACATTTCATTTGAGTTATTGTTGTGCACAGCAATCGTTATCAAAATTAACTTCTATGATTTGATGGAAAGTTGCATTAAAATGTGAGCTTAAGTCTACATTCATATTATAGCCAGGGAAAAAAAGAAGAAAGAAGAAAAAAAACCCACCAGCAATGTAAGTGCCTAAAAGCCATCATTCAACGAATAATTCAGAGATTAAAATTCAGCGAGCTTCCCAGTCCTTCAATTTCTTGCTTCCTTTAGGTTTCGCTATCTGCGCGTTCATTCCGGCCATTTTTGCATTGTACTTTGCACGAAGAGGATCATTGTATGTCCATCTACAGAACACCCAGAAAGTCACTCTCTTTTAGGGATCAAATAATAGACAGAGCGATTACATCAATGACAAAAAGTGTACAATTGCAATGAAAAGAATCATCTGTTTTCTTCTCTTTATCATGGAAGATCTAGGAACTAGCAAGCGTCTGTTAAATCCCAGCCACAAAATTTATCTGTTTATTTAGGCTATAAGTTTTCATGTGCTATTATATCAAACCTATTTCCGCTAGGCGCGAATCAAATAAAAGTTCATCAAATCCATATCTATGAAGTTCCCAACAAATGAATGGACAATATCTAAATATTTCTCCAATCAGGAGATATCTTGCAAGCAAACACACACACACAGAATAACATGGTAAGAAATCATCTGAAAGAATAACCAGGGAAATCCAAAGCCATTTCAAAAAAGGAAGGTAAGTCGATGCGTATTTTAACTCATCCAGAAAGAGAATTTTAATTATAGAGCTTGCAAATTCTAGATAATTAATAAATGAAACATATATTGGAATGCAAAGAACAAATGCTAATTTTTTACAAGCGGAAATAAGTATAAAATAGATTGAGAGAGATGAGAGCTTACGGGTTATTCCAGTCAGTAGTATCCTCATTGACAAGATGCGTCCATTTAGTCCTTCCACTCCGACCAAAATGCTTGACCTGCATGACCTTGGGCAATATGGTCTTGTCCATCTTATCTTCTCCGGTCGGGGCAGAGAAATCACGAGTGTAGATACCATCCGTCCCGAAGGTAGCAACATGGTCATTTGCTTCTGATTGGAAGAAAGCACCTTTGTGATAATATTTCTGCATGAACCTCCACTTCTGCTTTGGCTTTGGAGGCGCTTTCGGATTCTTTCTCTCCCACTCCCTCCTTTCTTCCTCTGTCATGTTTCTCACTCTCTCAATTTCTTCCTTCTCCTTCAACAACGCTTCTCGGTCCTCCCTGTCCCTCTTGATCCTGGCTATCTCCCTCACCTTCCAAGCCTCATATTCCTCTGCCTCGTTAGTCTCATCATCCGTATCGATATCAGCAATATTTGCCTCCTGCTCTAGACTCTTCTGAATTTCCCCATCCTTCCTGATTTCCTCAACTACAATCTGCTTCGTCTCCCTTTTCCTCTCCTCCAATTTCTTCTTCTTTAGTTCCTCGAGCACCCGCTCTTCAGCCTCAAGATGCTCGCGTTCCGCAACTGTGTCCCTCTCCGATTTGGGAACAAAGACGGGCTTCAACATCGCTATACCAGTGAGCTCTTCTTCCGAGTCAGTCTCATACTCAGATTCCTCTTCCTCCTCTTCCTCTTCTTCTTCCTCATCCTCTGACGGAAGAAGCGGAGCTTCTTCTTGCTCCCTCTGACGCAATCGCTCTTTAATCCTACGCCTTCTCTCCTCCAAAGCATCTGCATCCTCTTCCTCTGCATCCAAACCCTCCTGTCTTTTAGCCTCCTCTTCAATCGTCGACACAATCTCAGCTTGGCGGATGCGCCGGTGATCAGCTTTCACTTCCTCACGATTATCCATCCTACTCTCTGCCAAACGACGCAGCCTGGGATCATCTTTCCTGGCAATTCCAGTATCTTCCTGAGTAGGAAATGCTTTTTCCAGGGCAGCTGCCCTGCCCATTCTGATATCCCCATCTTCATCAGCTTCATCCGCCCACTCGGGCGCCTTACCAGGCCAATACCTCTTAACTTTTGTTTGGCCAATTTTACCTCTCAGTTTATCCCTGATGGTAATCACAGTATCACTAACACCCGCCGTAACCGACATCGTAACACCACTTCTACCAGCACCACCACTGCAAGAATAAGGATGAAATCCAACAAAATTTTCCTTGATATTGCCTCTTCTGAGTAGTGTTCAGAAATGTACAAAACAAAACCACTTAATCACATTTATATGATCTCCCAAGACTCTTGATCTTCTGCAAAAAGGATTAAAGTGAAGAACTTTAGTAGAAAAAAAAATTGCACCAAAACAGGCACAGCTATAATTCATATAATTCATATATATATATATACAATCAATGGATACAATCAATGGTGGAAGATATCCAATCCAACCATTAAAAATGTCTCTTTCCATCCAAAAACCTTATAAAACAAGAGACCTAAAAAGACATAATAATATGGAAGATTGTCGATGTCTTCAATTAAGATTACATAATAATACTCTTAAAAAGACAGAATTTGTTAGGTTTTCTCAATCCCAAACAAACATATCGAAAGTTTCAATAAAATCAGAGAAAGAAATAGAGAGAGAAAAACCTTTCCGGAATAGAGCAATCGAAGTCACCAATTCCTGCGATTTCACAACTTTTACCAGATTCTTAGACGAGAGCAGCGAAATCGAAGAAGAAGAAGTAGAAGAATTGCTTTATGTTTTTTATTTTTTATTTTTATTTTTATTTTTTTTGCTGAATTGCTTTAGGTTACGAAGGAGAGAGAGAGAGAGAGAGACGATGAGTTTGTCCGTATCCTTCTGAAAAAAATAAAAAATAAAAAATAAAAAAAGCACAATCAATCAAGTTTAGAAGAGTAAGAATGGCCCATTAAGCACAAAAAGCCCAAAGCAACAGTATCTTGGGTCCTGCCAATGGGCCCGTTCAGCATTGGCGTTTTAGGAGAAAAAATACCTATAAAATTTTATAGGGAGAAAGAGAGAATTAAGTCAAGACTTGATATGAATTAAAATAATAGGCTAATAGTTTATATAAGTTAATAAATAAGCTAAATTACTATTTTTGTCCATAATTTGTCTGGTTATGAACCATAACTTGACAAGTTATTATCCATAATTTACGATTTTTGTCCATAATTTGTCTAGCTATGAACCATAACTTGACAAGTTTGTCCATAACTTATTTGGTTATGAAGCCTATTAATTTTTATAATTAAAAATTGGTCCATATACTTTCTTAAGCTTTTCATATTGGCATATTTTCTACTATTTCTGTTTTTTATATATGAGTCAGTATTTGAAGCTAAACGGTAGAAATAAAATGAACTCTATTTTAAGGGGATATTTTAAAAAAAATTTCTTGTTTTTATAGGCTCATTTTAGCTTTTTTGAAGAAGCTACAACAAGTTAAGTGTTACGGTGTTTAGTAGATCTTGCTTCTATTCAACAGCTTTTAAAAACTATTGTCAAATAATAAAATTTGAGAAGTACGTCTGAGGTTATTTCTGTACAGAAACTTCTACTGTTATTGTTTAAATTTATTAAAATAACCTTAATACAAAAAATTAATTCTCAATCTACTTATTTAACTTTTTTCATACCAAATTAAAAAACATAAATCTTTAAAATAGTTATTTAGAAATTGAACATTTTTAACAAGTATACTATGCTAAATTTTATTCAAATATTTTTAACAATTATCAAAATGTTAAAAAATAACAACAATACATAAGAAAATTAGTAGAATTACTAAACAAAATAATTTGGTAAACAAACAAACATCCTTCCTATTAAACGGACCCACCCCAAGCTCTGACTTTAATAAGTGTTTAGAATAAAAAAATTTAATGTATCAAAATAATTTCTAAATTTTCTAATAAATAATAAAATTGTTAAAATGAAATTTATAATATCTTAAATAATAATAAAAAGTACATAATTCATTGTAACTTTTTATAAATTTATTATTTATGTCATTTTAAATAGAACACTGTTATTCGGCGTCCTTATTTCTTAACTCTGCAACCACTCTTCCTACGTGGCATAGTACACGTGTACAAGCCTTCATAGTTACATTTTTTATATATTTCAAGTAAAAGTAAGGGTCTGTTTGGTTCCTAGATTCACTCCCTGATTCGAATCATGATTCGTGGTTCGCTACAGTATTTTCTCTCACAAAAAATACACGTAAATCAAAAATAGTTCAAATCACATGATTTGAATCCATGAACCAAACGGACCTTAAACCTCACTTTCCACCCACTGTCGTTTCACCTCACGCGCAGGTACACTAAAGAATTCTTACGTGTATAACTTTAAAAAAAAAAAAAAAAGAGTAAGCTATGTGAAACATTAATTAATTTTAAGGAGGAAGAGGAAAATAGGTTAAGATTTGAGATAAATTAAAATTAATAAGTCAATAGTTTATATAAATTAATAAATAGGTTAAATTACTGTTTTTGTCCATAACTTGTCTGGTTATGAATCATAACTTGACAAATTATTATCCATAATTCATGATTTTTGTCCATAACTTGTCTGGTTATGAACCATAACTTGAAAAATTTATCCATAATTTATCTGGTTATGAACCATAACTTGATAAGTTATGGCCTATTAATTTCTCTAGCTAAAAGTTGACCTATATAATTTTTTAAGTTTTTCATATTGGCATATTTTCTACTATTTCCGTTAATTTTAAAAAGAAAATATCATGTATACAAAAGATTTAAATTTTAAAAATTAAAATCATAAATTATAATTCAGAATTTATAAATATGAAAGAAACGTAATTTTATTTTTCCTTATTATCTTCCATTGAACTAAAAAAGTTCTAAAACCGAAGATATTTTTTTTCGTAAATGATAAAATAAAAACCCAAATGACTAGAATTTATAATCCATAAATAATACGTCAAAATAGTTATATAAACCATCCATGTAGTATCCAATTAAAAGAAAACTATTTAGAGCTATAAACCCGTTGCAAAATAGTTTGATAGCCTCCTAAATAAAAATAATAAAAAAACTTCTCCTGCTTAATTTGTTGGATCAAATTGCATGCCAATAACACCATTGTCATGTGGCTCTGTCTAGCTTAACTTATAGTAGGAAAACCTGATTAATATATATATATATATATATATATATTATACATATATATATATATATAAAGATCAATTTCATTTCTCAATACTTGACTTGGATATAAAGTACATTATGTAGTCACTTTTGGTTGTTGCTCCTAAAATAATGAAATGAAAAGCTAAATGATTTTTCTTACAGTGCTCAATTAAATAGATGCACACAATGCTTATATACTTGGTAGCTCATGCTTTTTTGTGTTGCCATATCAGTTGTGCCATCTACCGAACTATGTTTATCAAAATCTAGAGTCTTCATGAAAATAAAGAATTATGAATATAGTATATTGTTTAGATAAAAAAAAAAAATTCTTAACAACTTTAAATGAGTAATACTTTAGGCCCCGTTTATTCCACCATTCGAGTTTTCAATTTTAATTTTACTACAGTTAAAAACTCTCACAAAAAGTCACATTTAACTTTTTTACTACAGTTAAAAACTCTCACATAAAGTCACATTTAAGCTCGAATAAAAACTCGAATCAGCGAATTAAATGAGACCTTAGTTGTTTCTCTCTTTTTATGGGTTTCTTTATTTTGTTTCTACTTCTTTGTAAGAAACTTTGTTTTGGAGCATTGATAGCTTTCTTTTCTGAGGTTTTCTTCCATGTCTTTGAATAACCTTAGGACTTTTGATGTTGGTTTCTGTAGATGCCTTAGTAAGATCATGAGAGCTACAACTCTTGACGCTTGGTTGCAAACCGTTTGTTTTTGTTTGAAAATCAACTACCAAGTTCTACAACAATTCACAATTCTCGTCAAAAACAACAACCCAATTTGCAACCTCACCGAACTTCTTTTGCAGCCTATCATATCATTTTGTCTCCGGATTTTCGAACTACTTAGGGTGACTTGAGTGATGCTCTTGAGTTGAATTTGAGTTATAACTTGAGTTGAAGTTGTAACTTGTGTTTATATTTGGATATGCACATTTGAGTTATGATTTGAATTGAGAATCTATTTGAGTTTGTATTTAGGTGGGTTAAAACTTAAATTTGTATTTAGATAGTATTTTAATAAAAACTCAATGGTGATGAAAAATTTTAATAGGGTATATGGGTGGGGTTTTATTCCTCTTTTCGTTGTGAATGTATAAAAAAAAAATTATCTCAATCAGAATTAAAACGAAAAAGTTATGACATTTTTAAAAATAGAAAATATATTGTTTATTAACTTGAGTTCGGGTTTATGAACTCGAATTTAGTCCCAAACTCAAGTTCAAACTAGAGTTTGAACTCAAATTTTATAAAAGAATATGAACTTGAATAAAATTGTAATTCGAGTTCAAATTTTTTCTGAATTTCGTTATAAAATAATAACTCCTTGATTCTTGAGTGACACCTTTTCATGTCCTTCCTCCATTATGGTAAAATATATTTTTCTAGCACATTTTTAACTCGGGTTTTTATCAAAAACAGATAATATGTGCTTAGCACAAAATCCCCTTGAATTCAAATATTCGACAATCACAACTAACCTCATATTTCTCCTTAGAAAGCCAAACTTTGTAATGCACTTTTTTTTCCTCAATAAAGATAGTTTATATCGCGTTGAATATTCCATTTGCCCCACCATGTAAATTGTCGCAATAGAGCTTCCCTGTCACCTCCCTTTGGAATTTCTTAAACTTGAAATGTGTATACACCTCTTGGAATTACTTCTCAATCTCAAAATGTATTAGGCCGAAAATCCACTTCATCTTCTTTTTCAATCCTGTCTCTTAATGCATTGTCATATTGCTCCACAAATTGCTTCAATGTTGGCTTCGAGTTTACATAGCCATCAAAAAAGGAATTCATGCTTTCACTATGTTGAGCAGTTGACATGCTTCCCCAAAACGTGTCCTTCACAAAAGCTAGAACTCATCGATGCCCATTTAATTAGGGTGGCAATTCGTGTTGTCGTGTCGTGTTGACTCTCTCAGTTAACACAGTAATATCTGAGACGAACACGACTCGTTTATTATTTGTATCGAAATACAAAACTCAAACACAACTTATATATTAACGGGTTGACAAGACACGATACGACTAACTCGTTTATTAAACATGTCATAATAGTGTCGTGTCAACCTGTTTCTAATAACCCGTTTATTAACCCCTTTATAAAATGAGTAATAATAAGGTCGTGTCAACCTATTTCTCAACCTGTTTTTCAACTTGTTTCTCAACATAGGCAACAAACGGGTTATAATTGTGCTGTGTGTTCGTGTTACTCAAATATTAAGCGTTTAATATAAACGGGTTATTGTGGGTCAATTACGGGTTAGCGGGTTAACTTGAAAACGACATGCTATTTAATCATGTTTCACAGATTCGACCTGATTTTAACCCAAACCTATTTATGATAAACCCAAACCCGCTAACTTCATGTGGGTTTCGAGTCGTGTCGTCATATCGCTACCCGGATTGTCAGCCTTACATTTAACCATGCATTGTTTGAAAGATTGAATTCATCAACAAAATGCCCCCATTTTACTTCAAACTCCTCTTTTGTCCAAGAATTATAGACTACAGTTTGCAAGGTGTTTTTAATTTCTTCCTATGATTTATATCATGCCACAGACACAACGATGTCGAATATTTGGAAATACGACCCCAATATGCAATTATAGACAAACACTTAAGCCACGTTTTGAACAGCCAAGTAAATGTCCACATCTGAGCATATCGATTGTCCATGATGATTCACTCCTACAAAAGGGTTCATATTTTGGGAAAATGGCATTTCATATTGGTTTGTGAACTATGTTGTGTCAAATGTAATTACTTCACCGAATTCTTCATATGCTGCTTTGCTTCTTGCATCATACCAAAATAAATTTTTGATTCGAGCATCATCATCTATATCCATCATGTAAAAAAAAATAAAAATTAGAATAACTAATGCTTATCTCTCTGTTGCATGAATAAAATCATAATTTCTGAGGACTCGTCCATGATTATGCTCAAACACAAGAGTTGGTCCTACATTTTCTATTTTTTGATACAGACGGATTAATCCTGCCTTGCAATCTATTTTTGTTTGGGGATTTGGAATGATATAATTTTGCTTTGCCACTTATGGTTTCCTCGCTCGAGAACACGGCAAATTAACAGCCGTATTTAGAATTGATCTCGTTTGTATTTTTTACGTTTTTCGAAAAAAAAAAATGAAAACGTTTTCAAAACGGCGTTTGGTGCAATAAAAACAAAAAACAGAAATGAAAATAATTTTTTAGTTTAGTGTAAAATAAGAGAGAAATGAAAAACGACTTTTAGTCGTTTTTCATTTTTTATTTTCGTTTTCTCCTCTCTCGAGCAGAGAGAGAGAGAGAGAGAGAAAGAGAGATATTAATGAGTTTTTTTACACTAAAAATAATCTCTTGATAAAATTACTAAATACATTTTAAAAAATAATTTATGTATGAGATTGAAAACGTTTACATTTTCATTTTCGTATAAAAAAAATAAAATCATTTTAAAACGAGTTCCAAACGCGTCCATGTTTCAATTTTGTACAAGGCAAATTGCGTGATGTTTTTTTTCTTAACTCCAAAACCTCCTTGTTTTCCATATTGTTTATAATGCAAAAAAAAAAAAAAAAAAAAAAAAAAAAAAAAAAAAAAAAAAGAGCATCCAATGAATCAAAATACATTCCAACCTTAAGTGCTATCGCATTTTCATTGTTGCACGAATTATTTCCCATCCTCTCCTCACCAACATGTTGACAATTTATATTTTTAGATGAACACGTACTTTCTTCTAACAACATCTCAATGGGTTCTCACAATCTTTGCTTCCACAATCAATTTGTTGATGATATAAAATCAAAACCTAAAATCAAAATCTAAAATGAAAACAAGAAATACAAATAACAAGTTTATGTACTAGAAATACAAATAGAAGTTCCGTCACTTTAAAGGAGAAAAATGTTAAAACAATTATTGAACCAAAGATTTGGTACCCGTAAGGGATGAGCTCACAAATTCCATGCTTTGAATCCGCCAGCAATTCTTTGCGTCGAACTTCAACAAAAAAAAAAAAATGTAACTTTTTTTTAAAAATATTATTATGAGATTGAGGAGAATGAACAATTGGTAGAGATGAAAAGTACTCCTCGACTCTGAAAGACCAAGAGTCAGTTTAATTCGTTGATTCGAATTTTTAATTTGAGTTAAGATGTGACTTTTTGTGAGAATTTTTTACTGTAGTAAAAAAGTTAAATGTGACTGTTTTTTAGAGCTTTTTACTGTAATAAAACTATAATTCTAAACTCGAATCAGTGAAATAAACGGAACTTAAGTCTTTATTCATTTCACAACTCAAGTTTATGATTTAAATTAAGTATGTAAGAGAAAAATATTGTAATAAAAAAATTAAATTTAAATTTTTATGAGAAAAAATTCTATAACAGTAAAATTTGAGTTGTGAAATGTACAAGACCTTTTTTTTTTTTTCCCCAAGTGTCTCTTTTCATTTTTTTTTATTTAATGATTGTTTTTTTTCAACTTCCAATATTGCCGCACGTGAGGGAGAGGTTGGGAGGATGGGGAGTTCTTAAGCAAAATCGGAGCGTGGAGTTCTTCTAATCCACTTAATAGGTTGTGAGTCCCACGATTAGCAAAAGTAATACCACATAGGACAGAGTTACTTACGGGTGGACGTTCAGTTTATGAATTTAAAATTATTTTTGATTTACGTGTATTTTTTTTAAGAAAAAATACTATAATAAACTATAAATTATAATTCAAATCATGACACGAATCCACAAATCAAACACTAAATAAAGTGTTGGATGCGAACTATTATTATCATTCTAAATAACGGAGTGCCATTATAGCCTTTTGTTTTATCTTTATTCTTAAATGATACTTGTTTATTTTTTAATTGAATGATATAAATAATATCTTTTTTTTTCTATTGAATGATTTTTCAGTAAATGTTTGAAAATCATAACCTTTAGTTTGCCATGATTTTATACAGGATTTTTTTAAAAGTCTCATGGCGTTGACTGAAAATATTTTTAAAAAATCAAAGTGGTTTTAATTGATCATTTAAATACTTTCGGAAGCAATTTTTAGAATGGAGAAGCCTAAAGCAACATATAGGAAGCTATCTCAAACAGGACATAAATGTCGTTAGATTCAACAATGACCGCTGGCCATCAACAGTCACTGGAGTAATCTATTACATTACCCTTGGTAATCAACCAAATCGATCGCTGGAGTAATCTAGTAGGGTAACACTAGTAAGCTACTAAATTATTTCTCAAAATCAACATAGATCATCAATCATCATCATGGCTGTTGCCAACCGCTGAAACAATCGACCAAATTAACTAGATTACCACCAGTAAATTACCTGATCATGTTGTCTTTATTAGCACATATCAGTACTCGCATCCGACAATGATCACAGGGTTATTTACCGAAATATCTATTACGAACACCTTAAATCTAAAAATACTTATTTTTTATTTATTTATAAAACTATTTAATATATCATATATATAGACATTTATATCCTCATATAATGAAAAAGAGAAAAAAAAAATAACGAAACAACGAAACATGGAAGAAAATGAAACAAAATTTGAATAAAACAGTCTAAATTTTATATACAAAAGTCAAATTATTGCATTTAATAAATCTAATCTAATTATTTTAAGAAGGGAAAGTTTCTTTATATATAAGAAAAAGGAAACATACACATGTTTATTATTTAAAACAAGTTAATTCTTTTTTTTTTTTGCCAAAAAAATTAAAATCCGAGTCCTAAAAGTTTGCAACCTCGACAACTCTTTTTTTATTTTTATTTTTTTCTCTTAAAACTATTGTGTTGGCTGTTGATCATTGTCATTACTATATAGAAGTTTTCATTATGATAAAGATATTTATCGACATAACAGTTTATCCGTTTGATATATTACTGAACTGTAATTTTCATTGTGATAAAAATAGCTTCTTCAAAGCCAGCATCGCGTAACAATTTGTTTTAAGTCAATTTGTCATGTCAATAATTATGATTGGTCAACCAGTCCACTATAGTTATAAAATCACCAGTCAACCGGTTCACACATAAAAAATAAGATCAGTTACGTTCCGGTCGACCGTCCTCATCACAAGTCGACCAGTGATGTTGCAATTCTTATTTTTTCTTATTTATTCAATATGAGAAACTTGTTCAAAGTCTCGGTTTTAATTCAAATAACCAAATACATAAGTCACTTGATTAAAACAGTCGTATAATAGTTTTTACATATTAAATAAAACAAAAAAATAGCCAATTTATCTTGAATTAATTATCTTGAATTAATTTAAGAATTAATTCAATCAATAAATTACTCATAAATTACTCACCGATCTCATATCTGACTTTGAACCTTTAGCGGAAATACTACAAGTTATCAATAAACTCATTATAAGAAAGTATATGAGCTAGCAAAGGGACACGATGGACATATATAAATCAAGTTCTTATAATCACGATAGAACTTGTTTACCGACAAGTTCATTGCATGATTATAAACTCTAGTGTTATTTCACTAAAAGCTTAGAGTTGCACTCTCGATCTATACAATATATTTACAAACCTCCAATTAGCTTTCATTCATGACTTATTATATTAGTGTATCATCCCTATATGACATCCATAATTGACTTCAAGTTAAGTTTCATTTTTCCTTCCCAATTATATTTATCTTATGTTTCATTACCACTCCATCAGAAAAGTCACCATTCATACCAATACAAATAATAAACCATTAGATAACAAAGTAATCCAATGGCTGAACGTTCGTATTTTTCAAACCACGGATAATGCCATAAGATAATCTCATTGACTCTTTATAAGAGCAATATATTCCTCATCTATGAATAATAAATCTACACATACAAGAGACATATCTCTAATATACCAATATGCGTACCTTTATATAATATCATGATGTCATCTTTTAATACATCAAAAGATACAAGTCGAGCATACGGGTTTATTATTCATCTTAGGATTAAGAAGATTACATATAATTTGTCAAAAGTGATTTGTTTTATTCAAATGAAATTATTAATTAAAACAATTCAACTTTGATCCGATCCAATATAAATTCCACCACTAGGAACTATATTAATGTGTCTACCCATAGAGTCCCTCTCGGACTACTAAGACAAATTGTCTCCATTAGGAAAGTAGACAACACAACAATCTTTCATTGAATAAAGCACTCAACTTTATTCCCTCAATTGCGGATCATATAATTTAGACTATTATATTTAAATTCATGTCTTCTGCATGTTATTCACATCACATATATGATCTGTGACGACCCTCCTATGAGGCCGCCACTGTAACTTAAACTTTAACTTGTACTTACTGGGGTTTCTTAAAATTTGCGGAACATTTTTTTTTTAATATAAGAAAGAATACTTTCATAATTTGTAACAATAATTTCAAATAAGTGAATCACTAAATTTCTTAAAGCTTTTCTTAATTTCAGTTAAGATAAAACGTTCTAAAAATATCTTTCAAACAGAGCAGCATTTGAACTCCTATTTCAAATACTCTTTAAAAGCCTTTCTAAAACTAGCCAATTCAATCAGGCCATTTAATTTTGACTTTAAAACGGATTTCGTGAGAAATCTTAAATTCAAGTACATCTTAAAGCCCTTTTAAAATCAATCATTTAAATCGTCATGTTTAAAATTTATTTATTTGTTGCA
>NW_010360080.1:68956-99763 GCF_000414095.1 Morus notabilis | reverse complement strand
GTGCTCCAGCCAGAATCGAGCTGTGAAAATGGATGGGTTTTCTTCGTCTCGGTGTACTGAGTCCATAGGGACTGAAATCATCTCAATCGGAGGTCGGATGGCGGAGATATCACGACGGGAAGAAATGGGAATTTCGGAACTTCCGCCGGCGATTGCGGCTGATTCCGGCGGGGTTGGAGGTCGTGCCGCATGTCGTTGAACTCAGCTCGTCGAGATCTTTCTATTGACACCGGCGGTGTCAAAAATGGAGGTCGGAATCTTAACTTGAGTATTTGGCCATTGATGGTTTGTGTGAGAGAGAACGTGAGAGGAGAGAGAGAATGAGCGAGAATAAGAGAAAGAAAGTGCAAGAACCCTAAAAATTTCACTATATAAAGTATCTGATTAAGGTAAGATTACGTGCCTGATCTTATCCTCAATTATTTCCTCTAAACAGATTAAATTTATACTGATTAGAGGTAATTAGTTTAGCTCACGTAAGTTAATCTACTACTTACAGTCCAATATCAATTTCTGAATAATTCAATAATGTTTTATATTCTTACTCGCGTAATATTTCAAACTGTTTCAAGTCTTGAAATTAATTTTAGACTGAACAAATTCTAAATTTTAATTTTCTGTATTCTATCCCAAGAATGACGTTTCTGACAGTGTCAACTCCCGAGCTCATATTGTATCCATCTACTATAGGTATTTATCTTGTGACTTTAACCTAACTGTCTGGCAATTAAGGATTTTTTTTTTTCTTCTTTTAAAATGTTAGTGCGTTTTTTTTTATACGCCGCTAACATCGTGCTGTGCTTAGAGATTCTTGAAATTAAGATTCTCAAACTATACTTGTACTGAAAATTATTCCGCCTTAAAATACGGCGAGAATTTATCGATCGAATTTACTTGATCGAAACATGAACTTAACATGAAATTTGCTATAGAATTTAGGAATACATATATTAATTCCATAAATCCTCCATTCACAATATAACATAATATTTTCTAAGAAAATCCTTGGCTTAAAAATACATGAATTGTATTATTTAAGGTCTGGAATTTTCTCAGTCATTACATGATCTAAAGATTTAGAACAACAGTTTTAGACTTCCATATTGCTTATCATATATTCAACAAATATAAACATAAAAATGACAATACATAGATATATGAAATAAATAAATTTTACTGATATCAAAATGTCATAAAAGTATTGTTATATTTATTCGTAAAGGCATAAATTCTAATATATGCCTTATAAACCTCTAATTGGTATTTTTGTAATGTTATGTAATACACAATACTTTTAAAATTATCGCATCGCCAGGTTGCCGGAGTAATGTGGTAGATTACCACTCCTAATCTATCAGATTAATTAGTGAGAACTGGTATATTATGATCTATTGAATTAAATTTAAAATTAACAGCAAAATGAAAAAAATTGTAAAAGTTATTATCAAATTTAATCATGTTATTATTGTTAAGAGTTCTAACAAGAGTTTCACTAGATTACGATGTACATCCTAAATTTATCAAATTCAATCATGAAAATATACCGTTGACATTTATGCCCAGTTCATTTCACCGATTCGAGTTTTATTATAGTATAAAACTTTTAAAAATAGTCACATTTAATTTTTTTACTACAATAAAAAATTTTCATATAAAGTCACATCTCAACTCAAAAAAAAAAAAATTTCAAAACACCGAACTAAACGGGCCTTAATTTCGGACCCCCAACATTTTACTAATACTGTTGCTATTATTCACGCCTGCACTAAATGATTTGTGGATCCAATAGCAAGAAATAGGCCCAAAATTTAAGAGTTATGCTGAACATTCATAGAGGATTTCATTAACAACCCACGTATCTCACCTGGGACAAGTCGTTGCTGAATTTCTCAACAGGCAATTAAACGTGTTGTGGGAAAAAAAAAGGGGGGAGATTTAAAAAATACCACTCAAAATCATAATAACTAACATTTACACTATGGAAATAGCATAATAAAAGCATGATTTTTTTATTAAACCAGTAAAAAATAATTTTAAGTGATACAAATTTATATTTTAAGCGCCATAAATGCAAAGATAGCAACAACATATAATAGTACAAGTAATTTTCTCTTTCTTTTTTTTTTTTTGACCACTCATGATAACTGGGATTACCATGTTTTGACCTTACAAGATTATCTTTAATTTTTAAAAGTTAATTAATTTGCTTAGCCAAATAACCTTGTGATTCCTACTAATTGGAACTGAAAAGTTCAAACCACAAACAATCGAATTAAAATACTCACACACACACACATACATATATATATATATATATGTATTATATATTAACATATTTTTAATTTAATGTCGCCCATATATTAATTTAAATTTACTTGTCTATTACGCAAATGATCAGATATATGTATTAATATATTTAAAAGATAATAAGATTGATATGTCTTATATAAAGTGGACAGTTCTGATAGCAAAGCTCCACCTTAATTAATTTCTTAATCATATTCGACGTTTTATTTTGTTTCCTAGTTTTCAACCAAAATTTTACGTGGTAAACATTAAGAGTCCCCTATTACATTAGTGAATCTTAGAACTTGATGCCGACGCCAAAATTTTTTACCAAGTCTACTTTGAAGTATTTTGCTTTGCAATATTCTAACTAAAAGTTGATGCATTGATAACAAAAATGTTAAAACTCCCCATACTAAAACCTAGATTCTTGAAAAATTAATTTAGTTAAGCATATAATATTAATTAGGTAAAGTCTTAAGTCCGACACCTATAGAGTCCATCAAGTGTAATTTAGCTCATATTCTCGTATAACATTGTTAGTACGTGTGTAACATTCGGTTTACTTAAGTGTAATACTCAATATTACATGTATTGAACTACATTTTTTAAAATGTTACACTTAAAGAAACTAAGTGTTACACAATATCACATGGGAGTATAAAAAAGTTATGTTTATAACCAAATTAATCCAAATGCTTAAGACATTTATATATTAATTATACCATTACATGAACCAACTTGTAGGTATATACATGGAAATTAATGGTTGCACAAAACAAACCAACTTCTAGATATATACACACTAATTCTTAATATTAAAGCCGCAAAAGAACTAATAATTATGCTTAAAAAACTTAAAATTCTATATATTTATTTGAATATCGGACCAGAGGCGGATACAGTGAGAGTGTTTTTTCGACCATGTCTTACTACGACTCGGAAATAAGATTTTATCCTCATTCCCGCCTCCATTCTCAATTATTATCTCTCATTCCTGTTCTTTTTAAAGTGGGTCCTCGCGGTCCGTCTTTATGAGAAATACTATCATTTCCATAGTTAAGTTTTAAAAGCGTATAGTAAGTTTTATTAAGATAATCGGATTATGTTATAGGATTGCTTGCCAAATCATGGCTAGCCTTCCTGAACCCCTTTAAAATATAAGTAACCTATATAATCATGGCAACTACATTATGTATCAACACAATCAGATTACAAGCCATGTTATAAATCAACGCGTAGAATCCTCTTCTTGTCGAGAAACTTTACATATTTTTCCCGAGAAACAAACATGAGATACCCCTACAGAGCAATGCTATCAAGCTAAAAGATCCTTGCCTGTTCTCTTCCTCATTTCTTAATTCAAAATTTGTCCCGACCATTGTATCTGTTCCATGTGATTATGTCACACTTTTGTGGAGTATTTTTGGTGGATTAAATTACTCACACTTGGATTTAAACAAAACTATTCATGCACTTGTCACTTCCCCATAACCCCAATGTTAAAAAGAGAATAAAACCAATTAAAATTTGACTAAAACTAAATTATATATGAAAGCCGTCTATTTCCTCATGCTTTTCTACATATTAATCATCCACTTTAAAATTTATATTTTGAATGAAAAAAAAATGAGAACCTAAAATGAATTTAATAACATTTGGGAACAATAATTGAGGAGGACAAATGAGAAATATATATTATGGAAGCAAAAATAATAAATTAATACTTAGAACAACGTGGGACGAGAGGATATCAAAGTAAAATTGGGAGAAAGTATTGGATCCAGAGAAGATAAGCTTTGGCCCAAAAATAGAGAGATTCCTTAGATATATTTTAAAATTAAAACCCAATCTTTTATGCCATTTATTTAGCAAATGACATTTTAGATATTTTTTTAAAAGTTTTTTTTAAAGGATTTTATTTTTATTTTATTTTTTATTGGTTGCGAAGTCATACTCGGAATCTGATGCATTGAATGTGGAACTGGAACTGCTGGAAATGGATTACTTTCAACTTTTCTAGATTGATATGTTTATAATTTATTAGAATCTTCCTTTCAAGTGCGCCTCTTTTTTTTCCTCTTCCTTTTTGATGTAGTATTTCACTTTCAAACAGAAAAATTTTGAGTTCTTTTATCTAAAGTGGATACATATATATATATATATAGCAATATTAATATTATTGTACTTGTCATTGTTCAGTGAAGCAGTTGATTCACAAAAGTTATGTCCTTATATATGTAGCATTATTCTTGCAAATAGTTAATGGACCGTATTCTTTTTCACATTTTCTTCTCTGTTTCAAAATTTCAATGTGATCAATTACCTTTTGTTTTTATATGTTTGAGTTGTGTCGGAATTTCCTGATCATGACCGTATAACTCATCAGGTGATATCCACCATGCATTAATTTACTTGATTGCATGAAAAGTTATTTCTAGAATAATAGGGAACTCTTATTTTACTACTCATTTGTTTTATGACCTTTTTTGTAGCTTAGCACATCGAAAAATATTTGTAGGCTCTAATGATGAGCGCCACAAATTATTAGAATATCCTGTACTATCATATTCACATTTTATTAGCGTGTGGTTGTGTAGTCTAAGAGTCCGTTTAGTTCGCTGATTTGAATTAAGATGTAACTTTATGTGAGAGTTTTTTTACTATAGTAAAAAAGTTAGATGTGACTGTTTCTAAGAAATTTTTACTATAGTAAAACTCGAATTCTAAATTCGAATCGGTGAAATGAACGGGGCCTAAGGTACCTTATAATATTGTTCTATCACATTAATTTTGTTATAAACAAATCAATTGGGTAAACTTTTAAGATATGTTGTATTACTCTATTCAATTTCCTAAGGTTTTTTTTTTTTCCCTTTTTTGAGTACTTCAATTTCCATAGTTTAGACTAACTGCAAGGATATATTTAAGTTTTTGTCATGGAATGATAAAGTATAAAATTATTTTTGGCATACTTCCTAATCGTTTAAATTTTTGAGATGGATTGGTAAACTAACGGGTGCGTTTGGAATTGGTTCCAAAACGTTTTTATTCTCTGTACGAAAATGAAAATGAAAACGTTTTTAGTTTCATTTTTGAATTATTTCTAAAAATGCGTTTGGTAGTTTTATTTAGAGATTGATTTCAGTTTTAAAAAAAACTGAAACTGCGTTTGGTGGTTTAATTTTTGAAAATATGTAATAATATATTAAATAATAATATATTAAATAAATAATATTATTAAATATATTATATAAATAATATTATTAAATATATTAAATAATAATATATTAAATAAATATATTAAATAAACATATATAATACAAAAACGGTTTCAGAAAAGAGGGAAGAAAATGAAAAAGAAAAAAAAAAGTGAAATCTGTTTTTCAGAAAACAGAAAACGAAAACGAGAAAATGAAAACACATTATTTTCGTTTTCTGATTTCCACAAAAAGACAAAAACGTTTTTGGTTTTGCTTTTTAAAAAAAATTGCACCAAACACGTTTTTAACACCCGTTTTCATTTTTTTGCTTTGAAAACTGTGAAAAACGAAAACGAAAACGCAAACAAACAGGCCCAACATAGTATCAGAGCGGGAGGCTTTGAGTTCAAACATCGTAATTGTACTATTTATCCATATTTAAATTGGCATCATGTGTTGGGTCTTTAATATATTTCGGGCTTAAATATTCACGTGTAAGGTTTTCTAATTAATTTACTCACACGATTGCCTATTGTCACGTGAGGGAGAGTGTTAAATTATAAAACTATTGTTAGCACACCTCTTAACAGCTCAAACTTTTGGGTTGGATCGATAAACTAACACAAAAAAAAGCTACAAAAAAAGATAGAATAAAGCGACAATAAAAAAGGGGATGATAGTTTTTCCTCTTCTTTTTGCTGAGAAAAATGAACAATCGCTTTTGATATGTACAATAAGTACTTATGTTGTAACATATTTACAGATCATGTTATTGCACCTTTTCAAATTTATTATTATATTAAATAAATATCTCATTATACCTTAACTATTGTCATGTTGAAGGACTGAACACAACCCCTCCCATGCATAGGCGCACATATATAAAGCTTTTACGATACTAAAGCAAGCAAATAAGAGCATAATTAATACTTAATCGTATATGAAAACATATGAACATTGAGAAAGGTCAAATCATGTTGGGCTCGAGCGGGTGCCTATTTGTGGTCGGTTGGGGCCTAATTCAATAATGGACTATGGCAAAGTCAGGTCTAGGGTCAGTTTTGGGCTAGGAAGGAGGCTGCAGTGGACTCCAAGCTGGAGTTAGTGCTGAAATTTTAGATGGATCGCTTGTGACCGTCTAAAAAAATCGAGTTTATGCCTGTTGTTTGAGCTTGTCCGCCCAAAAAATGTGGGCAAGTCTTGGCTGCCCGAGCCCGCCCGAAAAAGCCCGAAAAAATATATATCTATATTTTTATATATTTTTTAATTTTTATAATATTGTATAAATATATATATTATATATAATATTGTTTAATAATTGTATTTGCATATAAATAATTATTAAGTTATTTATTGTAAAAATTATATAAAAATATAATTAAGATTAAAATCAACAAACATTATTAACACAATTTAAAAAATAATTTTTTTTATTAATTTTTAAATTTGTAATTTATGATTGTCTCGTTAAAAACCTTACAAAGAAAAACTCAATTGGGATAAAAGCTTGTAAAGGAAAAAAGGGTGCAATCATTTTCTGACGAATTATAAATTTTCCAAACTCACAAAGTCTAAATATACAATATTACAATTACAATGTCCAAAGTAAATAAATATTTACAAATTACAATTTAATTTGAAGCTGAAGGATCGTCTTCAAAAGTAAATGTTAATCTATTAAATTCATCAATCCATTCTTGGCTTGCCGGCTAAATTGTATCTTGTAAACGTTGATCGGCACGATCCCAATCCTTAATGCACACCAAAGCTTTAACAATATTCCTTTGCAATGCGTTTTTGCGTTCCTCAAGTATTCGGCCGGTCGTACTGAAGGCTTGTTCGAATGAAACAATGGAGATTGTGATCGAAAAAATATTCATTGCCAATCGGGTTAGGACTGGCCAAGTTAATGTTCGTGCCCTCTACCATTTAACTAAATCAAATGCTTTACTACTATCGTCGACTTCTAAGCTCTCGTTAAGGTACGCCATAAGCTCGTTGAAGCCGCGGCCACCACCACCTCTTGATGAAGATCCACTCCTAACTTCTATTTGAGTATTCTTCTTTTTCAACCCGAAAACATTCATGAATGAATGCATGTTTTCATCTCTTTGTTACGGTTCCTCTTCTCCACGAGCGGTGTTTCTAAACCTATTCTCATAAAAACTATAAAGAGAAAATATTTTATCCTTTATTAAGGGATATTGGTCAGAACAATCAATTTGTAAAAATACACCTAAGTTTTCTAAACTTTCAAATTTTAATCTAGGATCAAAAATAGTACTAAAACCATACAACATTGGTAATTGAGACCAATATTTTTTAAATTTCATTTCCATAGAAGCGATAGGAACTCTTAAAATTAGGTCCTCCCTAAATTCACTAAATAAAATACTAATTCTTAAAAGTTCACCTAAAGCTAAAGGTGATGTTAGTTAATAAGTTCCACTAACTTTCAAAGTAACTTCATGAAACCTACCTAAAAATATTGGTTTATATGTCTTTCTCCTAATTTTGCATTGATATAGTTTGTTATAGCATCTTTATAGGGGAGGCATTGTTGAAGCATTATATAAGTTAAGTTCCATCTTACAAGCATATCTAGGGCTAATGCTCTAGGAGTTAGATTTACTGCTTGTAAGAACCTAAACCAATCTTGTTCTCTTTAGTTACTACCTTGAATCCATGCAATATTATCTCTAATTCTTTTAATGTGAGTAGCCATTGATTTTAAACTGGATTTTACTATTATATTAATTACATGGTATGCACAACGTTGGTGAAATATAGTACCATCACATCATTTTCAAAATATTCAATTGCTTTAGTATTTTCACTAGCATTATCCAATATTATAGCAATCACTCTATCCCTTAATCTATATTCATCAATGACATTTAAAATTATATTATATATTAGATCGGCGCTATGTGATCATAGAGCACATTTAAAACCTAATAATCTCTTATATAAATCGAAACCTTTGAAATAGTTACAGATAAATAATCTTTATTGGCAACGACAGACTAAATATATGCCGTTAACGCAACGCAACTGTTAGTAGAGTGTAAAATGTTAATTAATGCTTATTTTTCTTGTTTAAATAATTTTAACAAATCTTTCCTTAGAGTAGTTTTCGAAAAAAAAACCGTGCATTAGGATTGTGTATAATTTTAATATAACGGTGCCAATTAGGATGCTCGACAAAACTAAATGGTTGATCTAATGTTGCTATCAACCGCGCAAGTTTTATACGATCGACTTGCGAATCGTATTTCTAAGTGGTTAAACCATCGGTTGCGCGATCAAATGATAATTGTGTTTGGCAGAGTTCGGATCCGCCGGTTTGGCCACACTTTTGAAGACACTTTTTGGAGTGTCTTCTCATGTGTGTTGTGTCATGAATAGTGTTACCTTATAAATTAGAATAACAATATTTACATTGAGCTATGTGTTTAGTGTTACCGTCCTTGTCGACCTCCTTAAATATGTCAAACTGCTCATAAACTGTGGAGGTGCGCTTGCATTTTGTCTTGGAGGTTACAACACTTGCAGACTTGCAGTAGCACTTACCTCTCCACGCCCACCATTGCGACCACAACCTCCACTACATCCACCACAGCCGGGATTTGGAATTGGACATTGTCCCTCGGGTGCCTATGTTTGCAATTCCTGTGTAGTAAAAACATTAGTAGGAATTGGACTTTGGGGATCAACGGGATTATCACCACAACTAAAGGATTCCATTATAAAAAATAAATTAAAATTAATTTAACAAAAAAAAGACAAAAAATAAACAATGAGCTTGAGAGAGCTTGTAGTTGAAAAGAGCTTTGAGACTTGAGATAAGAGCACTTTGATAGAGAAAGCTTTAGGATTTTGTGTGAGCTTGTGGAAAAATTGTGAGAGAAATTTGAGAGCAAGTGAGATATCATGAGAGAGATTGAAAGAGAATGTGAGAAATGTTGTGAAGAAAATGTTTGGGGGAGGGGGGTATTTATAGAAAAATTTTTGGGTTAAAAAAATCATTTTTCCCTAAAATTTGACCTTAACGGCTATTTTTTGTCTTCGGTGGGTCGAGCTTCAGGCGGCTGGGTCAGGCATCTCACACAACAACACAAAATTGAGTCATTGTAGTTGAGTGGTTGGGTCAGGCATCTCGGGTAACGAGCACAAATCTAGCCGTTGAAGTCAGATACTCAGACGGCGGTCGGGTCGGGCATCAACGGTCAAAAAACTAGCTGTTGATTCGGGCTTTCGAGTGGGCATATTGATGGGCATCGGGTAGGAGGTTTCAACGGGAGGCAGTCATGGTTCATATTTTTTTCTTTGGGCTACCCGAGCCAGATTAAGGAGACTGGATGGGCAGACATATGGTCCTGCCCACCGAACCTGAAAAAATTCGGGTATCGAGCAAGTCCGCCGCCTAAAGTTCCAGCACTAGCTGGAGTCGAGTCTAGACTGGTGCAGGAGGTGTAAGTTTGGGCCGTCCGGTCAGGCCCGTCCTGAGCCCAAGCTAAAGGGGAATTTCAGGCCTGGCCTGGCCAGCCCTAAAAGAGAGAAAGTCGGCCAAGCCCGGCCCGACCTTAAATTTTATAAGGTATTTTCAAAAAACTCTTTAAAAATATGATGTTTGGGCCGGACAGGTCAGCCTTAAAGGAAAAAGGTCGGTTTAGCCTAGCCCTAAGCCCAAAAAATTTAGGGCCGGGCCAAGGCCAATAGTGGCGGGCCTCAAGCCGACTCGTTTAGTCCAGCCCAAAGTCATAGCTCTAGCTGGCGCCACTCTTAGACCATGAATCGGACCCCCTACCTTTTCGTATAATCTTGATGTCAAACCTAGCACGTCTGTCTAACCTTAACCCATCTATCATACCCTTGGCACCGACCTTGTCGTTAACTGCGACACTTTGGTCTAACCCTATCACCGAATTGGTTCGACTGATGCATCTTTCTGACCTTAATGCCAAACTCAACCTGTCAGTTTGGTCCCAGACGTTGATCCCATATCGTCGTTCTTACGTCCACCTAGGTAGGGAATTCGACCAGTTGATCTAACCCTAGTCAAATGTGTATATTATATGTGCATATATTTTTAAAAAATAATAAGAACAAAAATATATTGTTTTATGAATTTTCTATTTTCTGTAACTTTGTTTTTGAAAAAATTTTCTCGAAACATTACTAAAACATGTTTTTTTTTTTTTAAGAATAATTTTTGTTTTCAGAAACAGAAAACTATGCAAGTTTCTTGACCAAACAAGCACTTATCAAATTTTCTCTAGATGACATTAGTTTTCTTTATAATTATGAAGATAACGTGATGATATAAAGAGGTACTTCTTCAGCACAATATCACACCTAATATTCCACTATTAACTGCGTCATGATAAAGTACTAGTATACTATAGTGATATCTATCCCACTTTCCATTGCATATGAAAGCTCAGTTTGGGTTGAAATTAACTTATAGATATCTCTTTCTTTCTTTAGTGAGTACACATCCACATTGCTGAATAATTTGGTAAGTGGGTGTCACATATTATTCCAAAGGACGTTATATATATATATATATTAAAAAAAATTCGTGTCTATTGTCACTATTCACTAAATAAAAGATGACCCTCACCATCAACTTTTAACGATAGATTATAATTACATGCTTATTGAAAAACTAAAGGTGGAGAGTCAATTCATGTTGTCTAATCATATCAAACCTTTAACTAAGAGAGAATTAATATGCTAATGAAAGAATCTCAACGAATCAAGAACTTATCCCGCAACAAGTTAAATCACAAAGTGACCATTAGATCTTGTCCACTAGAGATAAATCCAACATTATAAACAGAAGAAGTGAAAAAAATTGTATGGTTTGGGTGAGTAACATGTGCCACCTATTGACAGTCTTTGGGCCCCACAAAGCTTAATATCACCATGACACATGACAAATTCAGGTCATCTATACAATTTTATATATGTTGAACTTCTTTTTTTTTTTTTTTTTTTTGTGTGTAGAATGTGACCTTTGATGAATCTGTGGATCATGACAACACTTTTGTGGCAGTCATTGGTTGAAATTCAATATAGCTACCAAATTAAAGGGAACCAATGAGATTGGCAGCATTTTTATTTGGTGGGGTTGGTTCACATGGATGCCATATTGCCAATTGAAGTACAATGAAGTCCTAACCAAGAAAGAGATTTTAAAAAAATAAGCAAATCTGATTTGTATATATATATATATGGAAACCTTGGGAATATCTATCTGTAGGATATGAAGTTTACATTATATATATTTATAAATATATATATATATATAGATGTATAGATATATGCGTATATGATTATGTACAGCTTGTTGGCAAAGTGGCTTTAAAATAGACTAAGAAAACGACATGTAAGTTAGATACATATATTCCGATCATAGTAATAATTAAATGGTGACTTTATTTAATTAATTGCATGTATTTTCAAGGATCTGTTGCCATATACTTATCCCATGTCAGGACTTTTTTCTATTATTTATTATTATTCTTATCATTAATGGTTGAAACTAATTTGGTCCATTGAGGGCATGAATTCACGTGAAGCTTTTCACACAATATTGATCTTCTCGTCATTGTCACTCCTCAAGCAATCGTTTAATCGATAGCATCAGATATGTTATATATATTTATATATATATATATATATATTACATGGTACGGTTTTGCGAGCTGTACACTTAAAATTCATTTAGTTTACTGATTCGAGTTGAGATGTTACTTTATGTAGAGCTTTTTACTGTAACAAAAAAGTTAGATGCAACTGTTTTTTAGAGTTTTTTACTGTAACAAAACTCGAATTATAAATTCGAATCGATGAAATGAACAATGCCTACTATTTATTGAGGATTTTTTCTCATGAAACTGGAAAAAATAAAATATGAAACTTTCATCATTAATTTTAACTAAATTTAAATTCTACCGGTATTGACTTAGTGAAAAAGGTCCTTGTTTGTTATAAAAAGAACATGAAAGACGTTAGATGAGAATGGATTGACTCTATAACCGGGTGTGCAATATTTGATGACTTAAAACAACTATTTTCAAAAGAGAAAAGGGGAAAATAAAAAATAAAAAAACCTAAATAGTTTTTTACTAAAAGAAAAAAAAAAGTGATCAAACTATAAGGACATGATGATATGCCATTAGGGGGAAAAAAATAATAAAAGTAATTGGAATTAACAATAATTATTGGACCGTAAATTATATACCTTCGTGTCCCCTTGCTAGCTGCATAATCAATTATGTTAACTCCAAGATTTCAAAGCATTTGAAGATAATTAATCTTATCGAATATAATTATGTTAAAAGATTTCAACGACTCAAGATAGATAAAAGGATTGCGGGCCTGTTTAGATTACTCTTCAAGGTAGATGAGTCTAGACCTTCACTTTTTATTCTTGATAAATATTCTTTTATTAATATGATTATTTGACTAAAAATATTATTAATTAAGAATAAATGGTAAAAATCTTGACCCATGTACTTTTAATGAATATTTATCGAGATTACTCTTTAAAAAAAGCTGTTTTTGGCTTATGTAGTCTAAAAACCACTTTTAAACTTGTTTAGATGGATAACTAAAGTGTTTTTGGCTTTTTTAAGCACTTTTAGAACAAGTCATCTCATTAGTGCTTATGAAAATATTTTTTATTTACATTTTTAATCTTTTATTTGTGAACAACAAATTAAATATTCCACACATATCCTTTTATTACATTACTTTTTATAACAATAAGTGCTTTTGACTTTTTTACCTAAATAGATTTAAAAGCTCTTTTTAGATATAAAAACACTTTTTCAGCCACTATTCAAAAACTAATTAAAAAAGTCCCAACTTATGCTTATTTTCTTCTACTACTTAAAAGTACAAACATAAACTATCCAAATAGGGAGAAGCTCTTGCGATTTAAAAGCGGACAGTTAAAAATTGGGAAAAGGATAATTAAAGCTTGAAGATTCAAAATTCAATTGCTTAATTGAAAAATGAAAATAAAATGCACAAGACTTAATCTTATATAAGTTTATGTCTCGTGCTTAGGCTTGCATATATGCATGTTTGAGCAGTACTGCGTGATTTTAATTCAAGTACTTAGCTTAAAAAGATTTTTATCAAAATGCTCTTCAAAGAATCATATTAATTTGGGTTTTCAGAAACACCACTACTTTGGACTTTGCGATAATATATAGTTTTTTATATTTTTCAAGGCTTTCAAAATTTTATTATTAATTTTTATGACCTAAATGAATTAGTCACGATCGATTCTAAATTGAAAAAGTTATTTGGATAAAAAATTGAAAAGTTTTAGGGCCCGTTTAGTTCGTTGATTCGAATTTTTAATTCGAGTTAAGATGTGACTTTATGCGATAGCTTTTTACTGTAGTAAAAAAATTAGATGTAACTGTTTTTGAGAATTTTTTACTCTAACAAAACTCGAATCGGTGAAATAAACAGGACGTTAAACTTATGTGGAAGTCACAGATTAAAAATATTAATGAACGTTGACTTGTCTATCAATGAAACAACATATTAAAATAGCCATGTCTTCTAGCTTTGCAACATTTCAACAATCGTCGAAGTTTGATGAAAATTGAGTGAGTTTATTACTGGAATAGAAAGAAATAAAACACTATTTTATACTTGATTCTTGTTTTTGGTTACCATTGTACAAAATTAACGTTTTTTTTTTTTTTTTTCCATTCAATTCTAACTGCAACCACACACACTAAAAGGTGAACTATTATTATAAATTTATCGGGTACATTTTTCTCCACTATTTTTTTATTTTTTTTTATTTTTTATTTTTTTGCTGTTTATTGCATGTACGTAAGATCAACTGCAAGTTCATAAAAGAGTTGGAATTGGTGATTCAATTTTTGATGAAAATGCCTCGACCACGAACTAGTATTTATCATAATAAGCAACGATCATGAATCCCATTAGGACACACCAATCCATTAAGTCACATAAGTTTAGATGCATATTGGCCTTTCAGGTTTAAAAATATTACAATTTGAGCCAATATTTTAATAATTTTTATAAATAAGTGCTTAAAATTTTTCACAATGTGCTCTAATTAAAAATTTATTAAATGTAATCTCACGCTTCAGCATGGGATAGCCGAATTCTCTTCAAGGTGATTTGAGCGTAGATTCGATCTAATCATTTCAAAATTTTCACCGAACATAGTATTATAATTTAAGCTTATCAAATCCTCTTAAATCTTAGCGCGCTAAAAGGACCCTTAATTTAGAGACAATTCAGCAAGTGACCATTGGGATTAGATAAGAAAATAGTACCAACTGGCTTATCATAACGGGCAGATTCATGTGCTCATGTTTTAGTGTATTCCGAAAAAGTGATATGAATATATGATGAGCTATGGGAGGTACTAATGGCTTCCGAAACAACAAAAGATTATTAAAAAAAGAAAAAAAAAACACTACACTCAATACGAGTCCGTTTAATTCCCTGATTCAAATTAATATGTGATTTTATTTAAAAAATTTTACTGTAATAAAATAATTAAATGTGAATATTTATAAAAAAAATTTATTATAATAAAATTTAAATTTTAAACTCGAATCGATAAAATAAATAAAATTATAATAAAATATATATTATTTATACTACTTCATTTAAAAATAATTACCATTTAATTATTTAAAATAACATAAATATCCACGCAAACATAGCAAGCCGTCCATATTTCTTTAGAAAACAAAAAACAAAAACAAAAACGCAGGCCAGAAAGATTGGGTTAGAAAGTGGGGCCTACTATATTACGGCCTGTGTCTCATAAAGGCTACAACGCGTGCTTATTCCTATCCAATCAAAAACGTCAAAGATGCGCCCATCAACCATTTCTTTGTCCTTTTTTTTTATTTGTTCTTTTTTGTTTTTTTTGTTTTTTTTGTTTTTAGAGTTTCTTTCTTGTGCTTTACTGGGTCAGGTTTCATTCCCTAGTGTCACAGGTTCACAATGACCTGGAGAAAAATATCATATATATTACCAGTGATTTTTCAAGTTGGTTGATTACAAGATAATTCATGTTCAAAATCGTTACATATAATATACTATAAAATATAGTGTTGTCTTGTTTTTGCTATTTGTCCCCAACCTTTTCAAGAGAAGCTAAGGTTGAATTCAATGGGCCTGTTTATTACCGTTTTTGTTTTCATTTTTCACGTTTTTCAAAGCAAAAAATTGAAAACAGAAATGAAAAACGTGTTTGGAGAAGTTTGTGTTAGAAAACAAAAACAAAAATATTTTTGTCTTTTTGTGAAAAATTGAAAACGAAAAAAATACGTTTTCATTTTCACGTTTTTGTTTTCTAAAAACTGATTTCAATTTTTTTTTCTCTCTCTTCTCCAGCCGGAGAACGCCACCGTCGCTCATCCCCCTAACCACCCCCTCCTCATCTAGAAATGGGTTTTCATTTTTTCTTGTTTTAGGCCCCTTTTTTGGGTTGATTGATGAGGTAAGGAAATGTGTTGATATGTTTATTTGATATATTATTAGTTTAAATATTATTACATGTTTTTAAAAATTAAACTACCAAACACAATTTCAGTTTTTTTTTTAAATTAAAAATAATCTCAGAATAAAACTACTAAACGCATTTTCAAAAATAATTTTAAAATAAAAATAAAAATATTTTTATTTTTATTTTCATACAAAAAATAAAAATATTTTAGAATTAATTCTAAACGCACCGTTCATTTTCATACAAAAAACAAAAACGTTTTGGAACTAATTCCAAACGCACCAAATATAATATTGTCTCCAATTAGATTTAGGGCTAAGTTTTCAGTCCTGTACCGGATTAAAACAACACTTGTATATTTTTATTTAAAACATATATTTTTTTTAAAACGTGTATATTTTCTTTTAAAATATGTATATATTATATATTTTACCATAAAAAGAAATGTACATACTTTAAGTGAAAATATATACATTTTAAAAAGAAAAAATATATGTTTTAAAAAAGAAATATACAAATGTCGCTCAAGTATGTGATACCGGACTAAAGACAATTTCAAAGATTGAGACTATAAATCAAGTGGTGCTTGTAAAGCAAGTGTGGTATGTATTATTGTTGTAAAGTTCTCCCATACGGCATCCAATCCTAATAGAATGAGCACCAAACAAAATGAAACATCCTCTCTTTAAGACATGAATTGCAGGTTCACAAGTACAGGATCAACAATATTGCTTTCTTGTCGGTTCAAAAAAAAAACAAAAATGAAACACGGGAAAAGAAAAGGGTACACAATATCAAAGATCTCTTCTCACGTTAGTTGTCACTTAATTTTAAGCAATAGTAATACTAATACATGACCTAGTTATTTCTTTTTTTGTATAAGCAAAAACTTTATTGAAAAAAAAAGGAAAAAAAAATTAGTACAAAATTTCAAACGTAATTAAAAACATAAGAAACAAAGAAAAAAGCAATAAATGACTAAAAATGCATGAGTCTGTCTGATTTACGCATTCAAGTCAGAAATTTAATTTATTGACGAAAACTTTATGAGAAAATAAATTTTCAAATTTAAAGTTTTGTAATATAAAAAATACTATAACAGAATCAGAATTATGGTTCAAATATAAAAACTAAACGGGGTCAAAGATTTTTTTTTTTTTTTTAATTTTAGAACTCTTCCCACTACGAGCTCTAGGCTCGTAAGATGATTTTTTCTTCTCGGATTAAGATTGGTCAATTTTTCAAAGGACCCGAAGCAACAATTTTCAACCCTTTCCGATATATATATATATATATATATATATGCCATTTTTAATCTCTAGTGCATTCTGCTTCAAGGCATATCGATTATATATCGATTATATTTTTATCAATTTGAATGTTAGTTTTAGTGTACTCATTCCAATGTAGCTACATATTTTTGTTGTTAGGTTGTTGTTGACTATGATTGGTTGTATTTTATTTGTTGGATTTTTTTTTCTATTTTTTTGTTTGAATTTGGAGTATTTAAACTATTTTGTGTTTGTTAGCTTTACAAAAATGTTTATGGTTATGGATTTGGATTTGTGCTCTTTGTATATTGATGATGATGAAGACGAGGAGAATTATTTAATTATTGGACAAATGAAGAGTGTCTACAAATACGATAGTTTTTTTTTTTTTTCCTTTTTTTTCTTGTAATTTGTGAATAATTGAAGAAGTCCTTTGAGCAAAGATATAAATTTGCCAAAAATGATTTTTTTTTTTCAAGATCAACCCGTTTTTTTATGTATAACGTTCAACAATTGGATGAATGACTTTTAAACTGTCGTGAGAACTCTTTAGCCACCGTTAAATCATTTAGGGCCTTTGGTTTATAGGAGTTTAAGTTAGTAATTTTGATTCTAAATTCAAATTTTGTGAGAAAATTTATAGGCGTAAACTTATACTAAAATCATCGTGGGTTTAAGACAACGAATAAAATAGGTTCTTATGCTATAGTGGTGAGAAAAGTAGACAAATACCCTTTAAAAATTCATGATCATAATTTCTACCTGTTATTTTTAATTAATAATCTTTTAGTCAAATAATTATACTAATAAAAGGATATTAATAAAAAACGAATGATAAAATTTTAAACTCATACACTTTTAAAAGTAAATTATGTAATTTTCTCAATTGTGAGTAGTAGTAGTAGGTAGTATAGTGGTAGTAGGAGCAGAGTAATTGGCATCGAAACTGAAACTGGCCTCCTGATTTACAGAAGTTATGATTCATAAAAGATTGGTAATTAAATAAAACAAAAATAAGACTACTATATTTGCAATATGCTCAATATATATGTTATCAAGGTTTGGATGCAGTTTCCATCTAGTTGACAAATTTGACATGACAGCGGATGCATTATGCAAGAGAGAATTAAGTCGGTTAGCTCACAATCTCAACTTTATATTAGGATTTGTTACCTACCAATACATATATATATATATATATATATGTATATATATATATATATATGTATATATATATATATATATGTATGTATTGCTTGTAAGATGACAACATGATCTTCCAAGGAAAGTGGAATTAATTATAAAATAAAATAAAATACACACACATAATCTCTATCTCATTTTTCCATATTTCATTGTTAGGTTGGATGAGGTTGTTCGTCATGTGGATGGCTCACATGGCCAACCCAATCCACTAATAATATTGATTACTAAAATCCCATCTTAATTAACGTAACTTGTTTTCATTATTTAACTTAATTCAACACTATTAGACATGACAACTACATTTTTTTTTTCCTCTTGTTTATTAATACCATGCAACGGTACAAATTTTGTTTGTCGAGTACTAATTAAGTTTTATGGGGACAACAACTAATCATAAAAAAACATTAGTCAAGATAAGTAACATTTAAGTGGGGTTTAAAAATTTTAAGGGGGTTTTTTTTTTTTTTTTTTTTTTTTTTTTTTTTTAAGTGAAGACAAAAGATAACTGCAGAGTATCATAAATTACTAGCATATTCATATTGTTTGACATTCATTAACTTAATCTCGTAATTAAGTTTTCAGAGAAACACTAGCATTATTCTTTATGTCACTCTCTTTATCAGTCTCTGTATTCACTGTTTGACACGTGGACTCCATTAACATAATATACTATTATTAAAAAAAAGATAGTAGAGTCTACGTGTCAAACAGTAAATGTAGAGAATGATAAAAATAATAACAGAAATAGTGATGCTAGCATCTCCCAAGTTTTCAATTCACTATTAGTAACAAAAAGAAAAGTACAAAATAACTAATTTTAATTAAATATAAATTTTCTTTTTCGTGGTAAGGGAATATTAATAGACAATACAGCAAATTCGGTCTTATTAAGTGCATTAGATCTTCCTGACCTTTTAATCAAATATCTTTCCAGTGAAATAATTTTCAATTTGCTTATCGAAGCATATAAATGCCTAGTTATTAATTTATTCTTAACATGTAGTCGCTGAAATTATCTCATAAGAATCTCCATATTTTAATTAATTAGTTGTGTACATATCTATATATCACGATTGTGATATCTAGTCAGAACTTGTATCCTAATTACGTAAACATATTTAAACTATACGGCGTGCCAATTTACGTAATTTCACTATAAAATTCAAATATATAACCGTAGGTTTATAATGGTCAAGAAAATTTGAATCATCGTAACATGACAATTTCATGAGTATCCCAGATGTTGAGAGAATATTAGAAAGCTTAATAGTTTTTTTTTTCCCCTAGTGATTTTATGTGGTACGTACTAGATATATATTGTGTGACCAAAAAAAAGAAGTGGATTTTTTTTTTATCTAAGTAGGTTTCACCGATTCGAGTTTTCAGTTTTAGGTTTTTACAGTTAAAAGTTCTCAGAAAATGTCACATCTAACTTTTTCTGTTACAGTTAAAAACTCTCAGAAAATATCACATCTCAGCTCGAATTGAAAACTCATATCCGCAAAGCGAACGAGATCTAAGTATATATACACACATATGTATGTATGTATATATGTATATCCATGCTTACATGACGTGAAGTTCACCATGGTCATCCTATATCTCTTTTGATGATCTTGAACAAATGAAAAGAAGGAAAGTATCATTCCATGTATGAATTTATTTAGGGAATGTTTTGTTGGAGGCTTCAAACCATGATTTTGAATCATGGTTCATGGTTTGTTACAGTATTTTTTCTCATAAAAAATACACATAAATTAAAAATAATTTTAATCACATGATTTTAATTTATGAACTAAACGTCTTTATTTATATTTACATTTATAGATCCTCAATGACGGGACAATTTTATTATTTTTTATATAAAGAAATGTGGAGAACGACAATTAACCTACCTCTTAGTACATGATCATATAGGCCCCACACACGCCAAGGAATATCCACGTTACATCATAACTACTCATATTAGAAGACAAAATACGTCATTTGAGCACCACCAAGTAATGAATCTGCTCAAACGCTTCCTATGAGACTCGAATTTGAGACTTTTCAATCTACTAAACGACTTCAGAGTAATCAGACCAAATAAAAGCAGTGGATTATTCATTGTGAGATTTCAAATCCTTCAAACAATCCTAATTTTATGAGATGTTTGGTTCATGGATTAGAATCATGTGATTAAAACTATTTTCGATTTACGTGTATTTTTTGTGAGAGAAAATAATGTAATGAATCATAAATTATGATTCAAATCATAGTTTGAATCCTCCAACCAAACGTCCCATTAATTTCTCTCGACATGAAAGCTGGATTAGCGAAGGAAATTCACACCAAAAATAATAAAAGAAAGACCCTCCCTGTCCTTTCCATTTTGCTCACCTTAATTATATACCTTTTCTTTTTTTTTTTCCTTCTATGTTTTTTTCCCTCTTACATAAATTCGCACTGTGTGATATAATGGCCGTGTTTAGAATTGATTCCGTTTTTGTTTTTTACGTTTTTTGAGAACGAAGAAATAAAAACGTTTCTAAAATGACGTTTGGTGCAATAAAGACAAAAAAGAGAAATTAAAATGATTTTTTAATTTAGTATAAAATAAGAGAGAAATGAAAAATGACTTTTAGTCGTTTTTCATTTATTGTTTTCGTTTTCTCCTCTCTCGAGCAGAGAGAAAGACATTAATAATTGTTTTATACTGAAAATAATCTCTTGATAAGACTACCAAGCACATTTTTAAAAATAATTTTTATCTGAGATTAAAAACGCTTTCATTTTCATACAAAAAAATAAAATCATTTTGAAACGAATTCCAAACGCGCCCAATAAATTCTTCTAGGTTTCCGTACTTTTGACTTAATTTTCGGCCGTCATCTTTTTAGAGCAATGTTCATGCACACTCTTTTACTTGTCTATATTTTTCTCATTGGGTTTTACAGGAGAGTTTTTAATGAGGCATCTTTTGTAGTGTTGCCATAGGATAAGATCTGCTGTTATTTGTGTTTTTCTTTTTGCTCTTCACTTAGATTAGATTTTTTTTTTTTTAAAGTCATTTTTGCTTGTTTCCTTGCTTCGCGTCCGGTCTTTGATTTTTTTCCCTCCCTTAGTTTGCTCTTTGATTTGTATTGTGATATTCTTGTAACTTTTATTTTATCGTCTAAAAAGGTGTCGATTTAGTGGGGATATTCCCCGTTTAGTTCGTTGATTCGAGTTTTTAATTTGAGTTGAGATGTGACGTTATGTGAGAGTTTTTTACTGTAGTAAAAAAGTTAGATGTGACTGTTTCTGAGAACTTTTTACTGTAACAAAACTCGAATTTTAAATTCAAATTAGCGAAATGAACGGGGTCTAAATTATTTATCTTGGTGTTGGTTGTCATCTCTTATTTAGGAGACAGTAAACAAATAAACAAGAAGACACATGAGAAAGCACGCCCACAAACACACGAGAGAGAGAGAGAGAGAGAGAGAGAAGCATGTGGAAGTACGTGTGTGGTCGTGATATCCCCGGATCACAACTTTTCTAGTAGTGTGTTCAAAGCTTTTGAGATTTTTAAATTGGTTAAGGACAGGTATGTTTTGGCCATATAGCTTTTGGAGGAAAGCGATGTGTAAGAGGTTTCCCATTTTTGTTCTTTCCATTTTTTTTTCTTAGGAAAGAGAGTCCTCTTTTCCCCATCTCTCTAATCTTCTTTAGTTTGATCTCATTAGTTAATCAACAAATATAACTATGTGATTTGGGATTTATCATAAATGGGAGCTTTCACAATAGGAAGTAGGAACTATTATTTTATTTTCTCAATAGGAGGAATTGTTATTTTAGAAACTGTTGTTTTATCGATCCGGCCTTTTAATTAATTTTTTAAAACAATTGATTTGATTTGTGAGTATTAGTAATTTTGTGCTGAGCGCTGTAAATTTTTAACGCGGACAGCTTACAAATCAGACCATTAAAAAATTAATATAATAATTAAAATAACAGTTCTTATCAACAGAGACAGTTACTACTTTAAGAGCTACTTTATCATGTAACATTGATTTGTTGGTCTTCTTACTATATAAGAGCATTTGGGAAATCTTTAACATTTGACACTTTGGAGTTATTGGGGCACAAATTTATGGATAGGCACAGAAAGATAAAACCCAAAAATTTCTGTCGTTGATGTAATAGAAACCAACATTAGTGAGCAAATAAATATATAAACAACAAAAGAAACAACAGACAGAAGCAACTCAATTGTTGTTGATAATGCCACTTTTTCTTACTTGAAAAGGATTGGATATAAAAGGGATGTGGAGAATGTTCCTTATTGTGGGCTAAACTTCAAAAGCACTCAATTAATTAATGTGGGTTGACTTACTATTGCGGTGGTCGTTATGGATGCATTATTGCACTTCATTCCTTAATCTTTTCACCTAGAAATGCGAAATCTCACGTTAATTATGTATAGATACACTATATATGCATGGGACTTAACTATACACTATTTACTTCTACGATTAGAGTGTTTTAATTAGACGTTTGGTTTATGGATTCGTAACCATAATTTAGAATCATTCTCGATTTACGTGTATTTTTTGTGAGAAAAAATGTTATAGCGAACCACGAACCATGATTCAAATCATAGTACGAATCTACCAACCAAACGCAAGTGGTTGTAGCTATAACTTAGCGGTAAGTCTACACTTAATTTTATTAAGAGATATCGGACGTCCAAATTCCTTCACATCTAAATTTTTTTTAAAAAAAAAAATTAGAGTCTACAAATTATTATCAACATTATTTTCTCTTTTTTTTAAAAAAAAAATTCTGTTAGAATTATGTACTGTTAAAAAGTTATCCAATTAAAGTTCAATATCTCAAGTGAATTTCGCTTAAAAAAATTTCTCAAGAGAATCAATCTTTAACTTTAATATACTAATGAAGAGAAGGGATAACTAAATAGAAAAGGCTTAGCACATCTCATCTCAACTATATGTAAAAGGGGTGAGAAGATAATTTTTTTTAATTAGTTCATAGCCCCTTGCATAAGCTAACTGAAGCTACTTTTTTTTCCTTATTTGATATTAATGTTTGCCTTTTATTATTATTATTATTATTATTATTATTATTATGCGTATTATTATTATTATTATTATTATTATGTATTATTATTATGCGTATTATTATTATTATTATTATTATTATTATTATTATTATTATTATTATTATTATTTTATTATTATTATTATTATTATTATTATTATTATTTGTTTGGACAAAGAGATGTGGTATTCAGATTACAGACTTTATGAGTGTAATTAGGAGGGATGGATTGTGGTTGAGGGAAAGATCGGGAAGAATTAAAAGAATGGGAGATCTGTTACTAAAAACTAGAAAAAAGAAAAAAAAAATTGGAGGCCTATATATATACCAAATTACTTACCTGAGTTTAAGGAGTTAGTGGTGGACAGGTAATATAGTTGTGAATGAGTGGAGAATTGATTTAAGCTTTCGATATTGTACCGGTGGAATTAATTGATCTTTCTATAACCGTTGAGAGGGGCATGAGTGCCCCAAGGATCTTTTTTTTTCTTAGTAAATATTATATATATATGTGTGTGTGTGTGTGTGTGTGTGTGTGTGTGTGTGTACCATGTAGACATCGAACAAGCTACCCTAGGCATATATAGGAGTAGGGTTCCACGGCCTCTTTGAATTTTTGTCCTCCATTTTTTTTTTTTTTTTCACTTGTTTGCCCTGACACCCAAAATCTTTTAATTGCAATATTTACATAGAATAGTTTAAAAAATTTCAGTTGTATCTCAAGTCTTACCCTGGTAAGGGAAATATATTATAAACTAAGAAAATATATAAACACTGAAAATGAACCATATGGTCTTAAACTATAGGAAACTATAACCACAATGAACAACGGGTTCTACCAATAAACCTGAACGACGTTCAAAGAAAATAGACATGTATCAAGTTCTAAAAACGAATAAGTCAAATAGGTACATAAATAATCACGCACGCACACGACTCTTCGGAAAAACTCTACAAATGATGGAAAAATCTGATCCACTAATATCGAGAAACTCATAGCACCGCTGAGAAATAAATCTAGCGGACCAATTAAATACACAACCTAACACTAGAAAACAACACAAATATATCACCTAATCATGGTAAAAATCACCTTTATTCAAACCACAACACATAGAAACACCAAAGAAAAATCCCAAGCATCGCTTACTAAACCTTCGGCAATGAGACAACCAATGCTAAAGTCACTTAAGAATGCAGAGGAAGTTGAGAGATACACGGTGAAGTCGAAGCATGGCCTGAATAGAAGCGAATAAAACCCTTGTGCCACCCCTGAAGTTACTATGAGACTGCACCGCAACAACCACAACAATCTCACTGCCACAGAGATCAAATCCTCGAAGGTTTTTGGCCACCAGGCATCAGAAACACCAATAACAACACTACAAACCCATGACCACCCTTTGTCCCACCTCCAATTCGTCCCTATAAAGACTTAGTTTAGTATTGCTGTAGATTTAAAAAAAAATAAAATTTTAGCTGTGCTAAAAGAAAAAGCAGCTGTTACAAAAAGCATATGACTGTTTGGTAAACTATAATTATAGTAGCTGTGTTGGTTCCAAAATCAGTGTAATATCGTTTGTAAATTATGAGGTTAAATTACTGTGGATAGTTAAAAATTACGAGTATATTATATTATATTATATTATAATATATATAATTACAATATAATATATATTTATCATGAGTTTTTTTTCTTAAGCCCGGCCCAGGCACGGCCTAGGCCCGTGATGGACCTGGGGTCAAGTGTGCCGTGCCGGCCCGACACGTTTGACATCTCTAATTATAATTATATTATAATTACAATATCATATTATTGAAATAATTATAATATAATTATAATATTATATTATATGATAAAATAATAATATTAGAGTTATTAATAGAATTATGATATTATTTGTTACAATATTACTATTACATTATATTATATTATATTATGAGTATAAATTTTAGATTGAGAATATTGTAAATTTTAAATTTCATTAGGGGTATTATGGGTATTATGAAAATTTCATTAATTGTACTATGTTGATTCCTACAAAATTTAAAAGTTAAAGTTGCCTTTGAGCTGTTTCTGATTTTGACTGTAGATTCTTCAAAAAGCGTTTTTAAGGAGATTTACTAAATATTAAAATCTGCTTTTGTTATGAACAGAAGTTGATTTTGGGAGCGAAAAGTAATACCAAACCCAGCCAAAAGCTCTATGTTGTAGATTGCCCCCATTTGCAGACCAAATTTTTGAACCAGAAGCACGGTGATGCACTAGAAACAATCTTGGAACTCCAACCATCCCACTCCTTTCACCTCTCTTTTTTCTCTCTTTGTTTTTTTTTTTTTTTCAATTTTTTTTTTCAACTTCAAGATGACGCCCACTATCGTTTAGAAGTTTTTCAAGTTTAGAATCCTGAATAAACTACATTAACTATACTATTATATAAATTTAGAATTTTTAAGACTCAGAACTTTAAAAAGTGAATTAAATTCTTTTACAACCTTAGTTTAATTTGAAGAAAAAGAAAAAAAATATAAATAGATAAAATGAAAGTAAAAAAAGGGAGAAAGAAAGTTTTTAACAATTTAGTTGCATTGTAACCGAAAATTTTAAATTATTTTTTACTTTTTCCACTAAAAAAATCAAAATTACTTACTTCCTCAAATATTATTTTCTAAGATTTTAAATGGAGGTTTGTGGTCTTAATTAAGGGATCTTTTCTAGTACACTAATATACCAGTATGTCAAATTTTTTAATAATTAAATTTATATAAAATCACGTAAAAATAAAAAAATATACAGATTTAATAATTAAAAAAATTTAATCTATCAGTACATCAGTATTAAAGAATCTCCCCTTAATTAATAAGAAAAAACAGATGAACATTGTTGATGCCACTTGTCCATTGCCTGTAGGCTTGTCCATTGCCTGTATGCGTCAGTAGATAGAATTTACTGCTCCAAATGCAATCCAAATGTTAATTTAGCAAAAAAAAGAAAAAAATGTAATTTAAATGAAGCAATTATTTTTTATTTATTAATATTTTTTATGAAAAAAAATATTATAATAAATCACGAATTATAATTTAAATTATAACACAAATACACTAATTCAACGCACCAAAGAGATTTTACTACATGCAGATACAGGTGTACCAACTTATTGGAAACAACATGTGATAAAAGAAAAAAGAAAAAAAAAATTATGGAAATCCAACACCTGAGTTTCTGTACTCAGAATGAAATCTAATCACGAGGCTGGACTAGATATGGTTGTTTAGTACGGAGAGAATAATCAATTGCCAGGCATTTGTTGAATTTCTATAAATATATACATTTAAGAAAAGATATAAAAATAAAAAAGAGAAAAAGAAAAAAAAATAGACACGTACATACATATATATTTTAGAGAGTTATTCTAATAAAACCTTCCGATCGTTAATTTTCTAATTATTAAATTTAATTAAAAACATATTAAATTAAAAGATATATAAAATAAATAATTTTTAATATAAATTTAACGATTGAAGATAAAATTTTGTAGACCATGAAAGAAAAACTTACTATATTTTAATAATATAACAAAATTAACGATGGGATATTGTCTTTCCATCATTCATGCACATCTTGATCATGTCCTGCAAAGACTTTGTCTGGAATATCTTGTTCACTGGCCTACCTAATTGGCTCATGTATAGGATTGTCATTTGGTTTTATTTTATTACTTTGTGGGCCCCACTTTCTCACTCCTCTCTCTCTCTCTCTGATGATCTTCCTCCCACCTCACACTGCATCACAAATATATGAAATGAAATATCATTCATATATTGTACAAAGTACAATTTAATTAATAAATGCAACAAGAAACAAATTCAACATATACATATATAGATACACATATATATCAACTTTTGCCACAAACCCATCTAAGTAAATTTCTCTCTCTTAGTATTGGACAAAAACGAAAAAAGAAATAGAAAAATATTTCATAGCACAAACACCCAGACATTGCAAAACTCCAGCATATTTTCTTGCCTCCTTACTTCACAGCCTGTCAAGGCTGAATTATTAACACCATGATTATGATTTTTTTAGTACTGAAAAGGGTTTGGCTTTGTTGTTTCTCTAAGTAAAATATAAGCAAGAGAGAGAGAGAGTGGAGAGAGAGAGAGAGAGAAGACTGCAGAGAGAGAGAGATCAGATCATTGGTTTCTTATTAATTTTCTGGTCTGCCAAACAGATTTGCTGGTGCAGTGGTGTCAAAGGAATCTTCTCCGAATTCACCACCCTCAGAGCCTCTACTAGTACTGCTTAGATTGCTCCGTCAAAACGTACGGAAAACTAAAGAGAGAAGAAGAAGAAGAAATATATGGATTTGATCGAAATATTAGCATGCATGGAATTTGCTGGCACTACTGCTTTTCTTGGTCTTTAGTTGTTGCTGTTCCACTGCTGTTGTGAATCGTATTTCTCTGGAGAGAGAGAGAGAGAGAGAGAGAGAGAGAGAGAGAGAGAGAGCTGGGGAGAATTGGCATGAAGGTTGGGAATTCTCAATGAGCATCATAGGTGAGAATCAGAATCTGGGTCTCTTTCTATTTCAGGTAAGACGAATCATAACACGGAAATTTGGAGTTCTTGAGCTTCAACAGTGACCACAATTCACTTCTATATGTGTTTTTTTTCCCCCTTTTTTTCTTTTTTGTTCTTTTCCGTTAATGTTTAAAATGTTTTTCCATTTCCAGAATTGCCATATTGTAAATCTGAGATACTTGTTTTTTTTTTTTTTTTTTTCCGGTATATATATATATATATATATATTGGGTAATACTTTCACAAAGGTTCTAGTTATGAGAACTTATAATGGTCCCCTAATTATGATTTAATCCAGATTATTAATTTTGCTTGCTTTTAAGTTCCTTCTTGACTTTTTCTCATGTACCTTACGGTGTTGGGTGATTTCATCATCATGTGGATATATAACAAGAGGCAAAAAAAAAAAAAAAAAAAAAAAAAAAAACAACTTTACTTTAGCTTGAAAAGAAACAGAAAGAAGTGGACACTCTCTTAGAGAGCAATTTCCAGAAAATGAATTATCACTGTTAATACCCAATGATGGTGCTTTTAGAAATATACACTGAACAAGAATTGTTTTTTAAAGGCAGACCCACATCACCATTTTTGGTCCTCACTATTGCCCACATCCCATTTTCCTTTTTTTCTTCCTTCTTCATTCTCTGGTGATTGTTTGATTACCACTTTGGGAGTTTCCCAATGCAATTTTAGAACCATTCTTTTTGTTCCCTCCTTCAATCCATACCACTAAAAGCCCTCTGTTTTTAAAATTGAACAGACTAAAAAAAGAAGCCTGCATTGTGTAACCCATAAAGGAAACCAATAAAATCTTCGAGCACCAATTTTTAGGATGTAAAAAAAAAAAAAAAATCCCATCTTTGATTAGTGAACACTATTAGCATTTAGCATCAATTGGTTTAAGATTGCTCTCAATGTGATGAGATACTTCCATTTGTGTTTTGGTGCTTAGATATGCAAGATAAGAATATAGTTTTAGCCTTGTGGTCAACCCTGTCTCCACCTTAAACATAGTGGCTTCTCACATCACCCCCAAACACCACTGAAAGACAAAGAAGATGATGATAAATTTTTTTTTTTAAAAAAAAAAAGAAGAAAGAAAGAAAGAAAAAGAAATCATAAGTGATATTTAAGTACTTTTCTTCCTTATTCTTTTTTATCCCAGTTTTGTGTAGTTTTGTAGTATGTTACACATAGCTCTGTATTTCCTCAAACATGTATGTCATAAGACATCAGTTGCTAGCAAGAATTCTGACTTCCATATATCACTTCAGGTATGGGAACCAAAATCGAGTATGCCGTCAATCCGTTAGGAACAGCCTCGCAGAATAGTAAGCGCTTTACGGTGCACGGTGTGGATGATTGGGAATATCTTCAGAACAGCGGGGTGAAGGGGAAGTATTCATCGACGACCGGGTTGGAGAACAAGATTCAGAAATCAATGGACAGGATGATAGACAAGTACAATGTGGATTCCATCAAGAAGACAATGCAGATGCATGATGATATCTTCAAACACCAGGTATGAACTCTAATTCTCATCCACATTGATCAATGTACGCTTAAATGTGATCTTTTATAGATGTTACCGGATACAAATATGTCATTTGAATGCTACTATGAAGAAAAGTTTACCGATTTTCAATTTTCGGAGACTTTGATAACTGATCGAAATACGATCAAATTAAATTTTCAACTTGTCAAACACTATTTTGCTTCTAATAGTAGTCTTGAACCTTAGAATCTTCCAATGGAATTGTCATTAGAGCAGAGTTTTTCTGGACTTTGAAGGTGGTGATATCGAATATAACAAAGAGCTTACACAAAATTTGCAGGTAAGGGAACTGCACCGGCTGTATAGCGTTCAGAAAATGCTGATGGATGAAGTCAAGAAAGAAATTAAGCAAAGTAAAATTTGGAATCCCATGACTAGCTCAGACATCAGTACTTCTCAGTTAATTAACTGGCAGCAACCGGCAACAAAACACGCCCCGGGAGCTAGTTTCCACATGATCCAGAGCATGAGAGATGATCTAAATTCTAGGGAGTGTAGTGGTAGTTACTCTGGAGACACAACGAGAATCTTGAGGGGATTTGATCTCGAAAGGCCTGCTGCAGCAGAAGACATCTCCACCGGAGTCAGTGCTGCGGACGAAGATCAAACAGGAGGTCGAAGATCTAACGATGCCCTCAAGAGTAGCAAGATGAGAATAGATGGCCCTGATGAAGATAGTGATGTGGAGCTGACATTGAGCATTGGAAGTAGCGCGAGCAAGAAGGGATCGAAAACGAGCAATAATAAGGACATGAAAGAGCTCGATTCGTCTGCCTCGTTTAAATCGGATAGAGGGGGAGTACGCAGTGACCCCACCACCCCCATGAGCAGCTCCAGTGCAACATTTGACCAGGAAAGAAAGCAGCCACATTGGCTTTTCCACAGTTTAAAGCTCAAATAGAAACTTTTTTAACATTCAACTTCTATATGTGTGTATCCTTTTTTCCTTTCAAAACTTACATGGACCACTTAATTTACATATGGTTCATGATTGAGATTCTAATTTAGTTGCCACTTCAAATAAATGGACAGTTATTATAAACCCCCCCCCCCCCCCCCCCCCCACACCACACACTACCTTCTACAGTAAT
>NW_010360080.1:50793-68891 GCF_000414095.1 Morus notabilis | reverse complement strand
CCATCAAATAAATTTAGTTCTATGTGGGATAACACACACATGCACTTTTCTCAACAACCTCCCTCTCATGTGTGTGTTTACCGAGCTTCCTCTCGAACTAAAGTTTCAAGTAGCCGACACATCCAACCATCACACTCTTAATGGGAGCTAACTTGAGCATGGAAAAGAGAGCCAAAACCATACGAGTCCACTATATGATCCACCATCCGCACTTGTAATTGCAACTAAGTGTGATCGCTTGACTTGAACGAACCATCGGCTCTGTTACCACGTATCGGGGAGACACCACATGCGTAACTGGCTCAACACACTTCAAGAGCCTAACTTAACCCAAAAGGTTAACCTATTAAATCTTGAGTCTTTACATGTATATAAATTATTTCATATTTTTATCTATTTTTCATGTAGGATAACACACACATGTACTTTTTCAACATTATATGCATATGAGATGGTACTTTTACAAGTTTTGTCAACTTTTTCGGTCAACTCATCATCTACATGCAATGCATATTGATAAAAAGAAGAACATTGCAGTTAATTCTGTACCCAAAAACATTGATATTTGTTAAAAAATAGACGCCCTTATTCCAAAGTAACAAAACCAATAAAATCGTTGAAGAAAATATAAACAAAGAAACTCAAGATTTATAAAGGTTTACTCTTAAGGCCTCGTTCACTTCACCGATTCGAGTTTTCAGTTTTAAATTTTTACAGTAAAAAATTCTTAAAAAATGTCACATCTCAACTCGAATTGAAAACTCAAATTCGCGAAATGAACGAGGCTTTAATGTAAGAGTTACAGCTACTTTCAGCCCTAATACTCTCAGGAGGGGCATTCTAGCCCCTTCTTCAAATTCCAAAATAACATTATTACCATTAATGTCGATCCGTGTATTATCTATATCTTATGACAATAATTACTCTCTGTAACTTAACAGTGTTACAAGTATGATGAATGGTTTGATTCACAATATGCCTATGACCTAAAAGGAAAACATAACATATATACAGAGTCCCCGAAAGAGAAGTTCATAAATCCAAATTATCTATTTGGAAGTACATATATGTATTAAAAGCTAATGATCATGACTAACTCACCTCAATAATATATAAAGATAATAAGATATTGTACCTGTTATCAGTAGGGATGGCCCACCAATAAGCCAAAAGTGGCACAAACCAATTCTTAGAAATGACAGATTACTATGTACAAGATTGAGGCCCTTCCTGAAAATCTGCACTGTGTATAATGCGTGGTGGGACAATTTTTTTTTTTTTTTTTTTAAATTGTAATATGAATTTGTCGCCAAGTTTTTGTCAAGTACATCGCAGAAAGCCAGAAACAAACTAATATAAGTGGCGGATGACAAGTCTCTTTCACATCATATATAGAAGTTGTACGTTTGTTGCTTATCTTCATCAAAAACTTTTCATCTTCACGGTAAAATATCAATAAAATGTCTTATAGTCTCACATTATTTAAATACAAATTTAAATATAAATTTAAACACAAAGTTATATGAAAATATTGTGACACTCAATTTAAACAGATTAAACCTAATACCTCATAAAGTGTAATTTTTTTTCTTCACTTCTTTTTTCAAACTCTAATATTCACAACTGAGTTTGTAATTACTAATGACATAGGAATGTCTTTAATACGATGATTTAAAATAAGCCTTTTTTTTTATAGATTCGAATCACAATTTAACATTTTTACTATAGTATTTTCTCTTATAAAAATTTAAATTTTAGTTCAAATTTTTCACTCAAACCTACGAAAAGAACATGAATATCTCCTTCATGAGAAACATGTTAAAAGCTAGCCATGAAATGCAGACAAATTAAATGTCTGATTTGGACAAAGAAAATTATTGAGGGAAAGATTTGGCAAAATGAAACTCAAAGAAAGGTGTTGGAACTCTCTTGTTGCCAAACAATTGGTGACTCCTAACGGAGCACCGTCTTCCAGGGGCATATTAAGGGTAAAATGTCCCAGTCCTATATTGTAGCCATATAAGGATATTAGGTCACCCCATTTAACTAGGTTAACCTTTTAATATAGAAGCCTAATACCTTATAAAGTGCAATTCTTCTCCGTCACTTCTCTCTTCAAACTCAATATTCACGACTTAGTTTGTGATTACTAATGACACATGAATGTTTTCAATGCGACAATTTAAAATGAGCTCGTTCCTTTCATAGATTCGAATCACAATTTAACCTTTTTACTACAATATTTTTTCCCTCTACAAATTTGAATTTTAGTTCAAATTTTGCACTCAACCCTATGAAAAGAACATGAATATCTCCATCATGAGAAACATGTTTAAAGCTAGCCATGAAATGCAGACAAATTAAACGTCTGATTTGGACAAAGAAAAATGGTGAGGGAAAGATTTGGCCAAACGAAACTCAAAGAAAGGTGTTGGAACTCTCTTGTTGCCAAACAACTTTCAACTACTTCCAGTTTGGCATACAAGCAAGAGAACACATAAAATTATGGAACCCCCCAGGCTATCAGATAGAGAATTTATGGTTTTGGGTTTGTCATACGAGTTTCGAAAGTTTAAAGCCAAGGATAAGCACAAGATGTAGAGCCCGAAGTCCAGAGTTAAATATCTGAGGTGCAATGATCACAATAAGAGTTGCGACGGCGACTTCGATCTTCTCAAAAATTTGCAGAGCTCTAAAGTTGGGGAACAGCCCCAAAATAATTCTTAGCAAGAAAAAAAAAATTGTAATAAATAGTATATTTATGAAACTAAATTAAATAAATATCAAAATTTAAAATTATTTAAAATAAATGTTTATCGCGTAAATATTTTATTTACAATTAGTGAAAAGATTTTTTTCTACGTGAATTTTCTTTTGACGACTGCTAAAAAGATTTATTTTACATAAATAAAGATTTTTTATCACGTAAATTATTTTTTACTAATTGTAAACGATACACTGTAAACTGCTATTTACGTTAAATAGTTTTATAATATGTTATTTATTACCATTTTTGAAAAAAGAATAGAAAAAAAACCTTCAAAATAAGCATCGGCATTAAGACACTCAATTATGTAAAATGGTCATCAATATGGTGGGAATATGCTAACAAAGACCCATATCATCTACAATGGAATTGAGAGTGGGTTTAAAAGGACTTGAGCTACTCTTTTTTTATAGGTTAAACTCTTAGGTTGGAACCCCAAGATCAAGGAGCGGCTTTGGAGCCAAATTCCATATGTAATCTTGTGTATGCCCATGAAGAAGCCTCGGAGAAAGAAAAAATTATCGAACTTACTCTTAAAGTGTACGAGTCTAGATTTTTATTCTTTACTTTTGATTTATATTTATTGACTAACAGTTATTTAACTAAAAAATATGTTAATAAAAAATAAATAGTAAAAATTTAAACCCATACACTTTAAAGGGTATTTATTTCCTTCCTCTCGGAGAAAGTCCAATAAAGAATGATGACCCCTGGAGTTAGAACGCGATGATGAGGAAAAACCCTTGCAAAAACAATCTCCAAATATGAAAATTTCATGGTAATTACACGTGGCACAAGCGTAGTGGAGACCTTGATGGATGGACGGATGACTGGCCCCCTTTGAACCACTGCAAGCGTAGAGCGTTCCCAGTTTGAGCATAGAGGTCTCCGAGTGAACCAAAGTCTCCATCAAAACAGGCCGGTAACCCGGTAGTCTACCATGTCACTTGTTGGACAAAAATCAGGGAAAAGCCAACAAAAATCAGGGAAAAGCCAACAAAAATCAGGGAAAAGCTTCAACAGTCCACAGTAAGATTTATTCCTTCGGACGACAATTTATCTGTAATTGTATTACTTTATTCCAAAAGTATGGAAAAAATGAAATTCATCTTCCTAAGTTTATCATGATGAAATCCAAATAAAAAAAAAATCATAGTAATAAAGAATTGTAAGGTCAGTCAAGAACTGAACCATGCATATAAAGAAATAATTAATTGAGCGGCAATTCTACTTCTTATATCATAATCAATTTGAATTGCTTTGATAATTCCAAACGCACCAAAAAGTGTGATAGGATGCGTTATATTTTTTATTTATTCTCGAATGCATAATGCTATTTCAAATACTAAATCTATTCTTTTTTTTTTTTTTTTTACAATAACCACTAAGTTTTGAAAGTTGTAAAAACAAACTTTTAATTTTAAAATTATTTTCAAATGTAAAAATTACAATGATTAAATGAAATAACAATCAAATGCCAAATTTATCATATATTATATTTTGTGACATATTTGCTATATAATATAGCATATAAAAAATTTAGCATAACAAATGATACTAAATTAGAGAGTGTTTTTTTTACTCTACTTAAATGCTAAATTTGTTTTGGCACATAAATTATTAATTGCATTGATACGGCAACTATGAGGATGTAATGTATTATCACGCTTGAAATTTCCTTAAGGAGATCTTGTAGCGAGAAATTGTTCTCATTTAAGTAATGAACTCCTTGGCACTACTCAGTTAAATTTTTCAGAAAGAGAATATTTATGTACTAAGTTCATTTTACAACTCAAATCATAACTCAAGTTCTATTATTGTAGTGTTTTCTCTAACAAAAATTCAAATTTAACTTTTCTACTAAGGTATTTTTCTCTTATATACACAATTCAAATTTTAAACTTGAACTGTGAAATGAACAAACCCTAAAAGTTGCTCGGGTGAAATATTTTGTCACTAATTAGGGTGCGCTCGCAAACGTCAATAGATAGCCCCAGCAAAACTTTTCAGTGTCAATACTTGTCCTAAGTTATTTTTGGTGAATAATTTGACTATATAAATTTCACGTGGTCATTGTTATTATTATTATTGTTATTATTATTGTTATCATTATGATTATTGTTATGATTATTATTATTGTTATGATTATTATTATTGTTATGATTATTATTATTATTATTATTATTATTATTGTTATTATTATTATTGCTATTATTATTATTATTATTATTATTATTATTATTATTATTTTACGGAAGCGTCTGATTGTGTTTAAATCTTATGAAGCACTGATGTAAACATAAATTATTATTATTATTAGTATTATTATTATTATTATTATTATTATTATTATTATTATTATTATTATTATTATTGTTATTATTATTATTATTATTATTATTATTATTGCTAAAATGAGTTATCTCGAGGAATTTTTTTCCTCACGAATATTTGCAATTATCTTTTCATTCGCATTTTCATTCATACAATGGTACCATCGGGCTGCAAAAATTTTTGGAGACTTTGAATAATTTTTCGTCAGGAATATTTGTGATTTTCTTTTCATACGCATTTTCATTCATTAAATGGGGTTACAAAAATTTTTGGACACTATGAATAACAACTCATCAACGTTCTGAGATTATTGAGGGCAATGATCAAATCTTCCAAAGAATTTTCATCACTCCAATCTCAATTGAATTGGCTTCTCTAATTCAAATTTCCAAATCAAATTCAACAAGAGTATATATATATATATATACACACACACACACACACACACATATGTATACGATCAGCGCATAATGTGTTTATTTATTTATTTATTTATTTTTCTTACTACCTAAAACTTTATTCTTTGACATTGCATTGCATTATTCACTTCCAAAAAAGTGCATAGTATTCATTATAAAAAGAAATTCGAGATGGAAATATGAAGAATATTTTTATTAATTATTGTTGTTGTTATATCATTTATGCTACACAAAACACAGATCCAATTTATCGTTTTAGGTAGAATCATGAACAGTTCAGCGTAAAAGGTTGAAAGGTTCTTGCCGCTGAGTTGTCCAATTATATATATATAATAAAAGTAAACACGACTAAATTAATGAACGTGTTAGCAAATAAAACAAAGACTAAATTGATAAACGTTTTAGAAAATAAACAATGACTAATTAAAACCTTCTAGTTCATCTCTTATTCCAGTCTGTTTCCATATGTAGTTCTTCACAAAAGAATAATATTATAAAGGGTAACTCCCAAAAACTTTGCAGGAACAAAGCACGCACTCATGATACATTACATATACATCAACATCATCGAGATACTAGATTGAATTACAAATTAAATCATCGTATATGTTTTAATTTCAAAAAACAATTTGAAATAAAAAAAAAAGATCGTCTTTTTTAGACAAATTTTGTGGTAAAATATATATAGAAGATATCATATTAGTAGTACATGTTTCTGAAGTATCAGATGTGTTGCCAAATTCTGATGCGATAAGTCTAACGTTCAGAAACACGGACTACTGATAGGGGTTTAATTCCTACTTACGCGCCACAAAAGTCCTCGTTTTATTACGAAAATTAGAAATCTATATCCGATCCACCATTTTAGTTTGGACGAGTGCAATCAATTCGAATTTCTCCTTTCCTTCCAGTAAGAACTCCAACTCTTCCTAGCTTGGTAATGGCGGTAATGAAAGCCTGGTTGAAGGCCGTCGAATTCGACGCGAATTCGTCGACGGTTGCCTTTGATCTCTGATCAGTGAACAATACCTGATCAGAGGATAAAAGCCCTTTTCCTTGCTGAAGGTTTTTGAAGTAAGCATTGTCGAAGATCCTTGGTGTTGTGGGGTCCATGTCGATGGCTATTCTGGGGTCCACTTTTAGGGGGCACATTTGTCTGAGCTGCAACGCGTATTTTCTGTTGAGTGCAGGGTCAATTGTCGTTTTAGTTCCTGGGCTGAAGTTGTATATTCGTTTCGAGAATTTGCTGCAATGAGAGAAGCCTAGGGTGTGAGCACCTGTAGATACCAACGATATGTTAGGGATACGATATCGATTAAGAGAAATACTAATTTCAGAGCATTAATTGAAAACAATTAATTTCAAAACAAAGCGTATGATAGAACGAGTTTTTAATGATTACGTTTCCTTTGATAGCCACACATTAAATATAAAAATTTAGTAACGTGGCTTGATAATTATTCAATTTCATTAATTGTCATTTTTTTTGTCAACTATCTAATTTATTATAATCGTAGGATCAATATTTTATGATCAAAATAAGAATATTTATTGATGAGTAAATATTATACTAACTATCATGTGTATATATATATATATATAGAGAGAGAGAGAGAGAGTTTAAAATTATAGAATACTATCGCATCCCAACTAAATAGACATGCCTTGTAGTAAATCTCGTCCTATTTCAAAGCATCATTTTATAATATAAAAAATTGATAACACAAAGTAAAAGTAAAAGTTAAAGAACAAGCTAGTGATCAAAAGAAAAATAATGGTCAATTGCGTAGTTGTATCCTCGAATCCGGGATTATCCCTGCTTTATTCATGAATTTTAAAAACTCTTATTTTAATTCCTAAATTTTAAATCATTCTCACTTACAACTTCTATTAGAACTTTTGTTAAAAAATGAAGGAAGAAAAAACGGAGAATTAATCTCACTTAACTCCTTCTAAAAAGTTGACTTTACTTAAGCCCTCTTATTTTGTCTATTTCTAATGAAAATTCCAACAGAAAACATTAAGTAAGACTAACTAAAAATTCATGTGGTCAAGTGGAAATTTTTAAAGTTCTTGAGCCAATACCTGTAAAATTGGTGAGCGAATGAGAATAATATTCCAAAAAAATAATAATAATAAAGCCTAAAAACTTTCAAACACGTTCTGAAACAAATCAGAGAAGAATAATTCTGACAAAATTTGTCATATGTATTATTACACATGCTTTATGAATTGATATGGCAAATATTTGTTGCATAATATTTTAAAAAATTAGAGCAAACAAACTAAAGACATGTCAACCACGTAACCTTTAAACCTTTGTATACTATATATATATATATATATATATATATATATATATGGGTGAGGTTTTAATGGTTAAGTAGAAGACTTTTTCGTAGCTACCTGATAATGCAATCATATCTCTTTGCGTAAGACCATTAGCGGCAAACATGGAATTGAGTTGGTCTAAATTAAATTCTGGTTTGGGAAGATGCCTTTGAACGCTGCTTATAGTAGATATTCTCACATCACGCCTTCCCAATTCCACTGTATAATTTGGTCCCCCGGTCTGCATATTTTTATAATTAATTAATCCATATATCTTAATACTTTAAGTTTTAAAAAAAAAAATCTAATTTTGTATATATAGCTGTAAAACGCTGTTTTACATGTGAGAGTGCTTTGTCCTTTTGTCATATATACTTGGAGTAGTTACACAATTATATGTGTGTATATATATACACACACGCTAAAAGTAAAGTTCATTTGGCATCTGTTCATGTTGTTTTTTCAACTTATTTGAAAATGTATTAAAATTTTCAAAATATAACATTCTTAGTTTATCACCAAAAAATAAAGAGGATAAGTTAACAAATAGTGTGTGTGTATATATATATATATATATATATATATATTAGCTGTCCATACCAAAACTACGACATCTCTCGTGGCGAGGGCAAGTATATCGGCACATGAAACTTGGTTCTTGCAGCGAGCGTCTTGGTCAAGAGCTGCCTTGGCTTTGATCACAGTGTCAAATCCATCTCCGGCGAGGGAAAGGTTATCTGGATGATCCTTCTCTGCCTTGCTATCCGGCGACGCAAGCATAACCGAAGCGTCGCAGCCCTGTACTTATTTTCGGAAAATTAGACAATATTGTAATTAATGTTATAATTAGGAATAACTAGGAATTCATGCTTGATTGCATGAGCAGAATCAACCAATTATGTTTTTGTTTTTGACCAATCACATATCCACGTAGTACTTGTCTTTATAATATTATTATACACGTAAATTCTCGCAGTTAAAAACATAAATTATACGTAAAAAACACGAATGTCCTTGTATTTGTAAAGGCAATTAGACCACTAACCCGAACGAAGCAGTCGTGGAAAAGGAGACGAAGAGTGGCCGGAGCAGTCACAAACGTCTGCTGAAACTTATTCGCGACGACTTGGCTAACGATCGATTCGACATTAGGGCATGTGTTTTTGTAGAAATCGGTACTAAGTTGCGCTTGAACTCCAGTCATTGCAAGGACAAAAGGAACAGTTAGAAGAGCCAAAACAAGAATATTGAAGCTTCTAGTTTCCATATTTTTCATGTAATATATAGCAATGTATACAATTTATGTCCAAATATTATGTTTTCACGTCTGGTTTGTTGAAGGCCTATTTATAGAGGGAAAGTTTGGCGAACAAGAAATTAACAAGAGTATCGACAAATTGATATTGTTTGGTTGGAACAAAAGAATAATTCTCTGCTTGTACAACCTGGCCAATATATAATATTTCTAGTCTCTTTTGAAATATAGAACAAGTTGATCAATTTTCATGTGATCTAGCCAGAAAACGAGTTTTTTTCTACATAGAAATGTAAGCGAGGTTTCGATAATGATTGGACCGCCGAAAATACACACACACACACACACACATATATATTTATAAAGGTTGAATGTATTCGTTTTATTATGGTGTGTATGGTAAGATCACAGACTAAATTAATATACATTAAAAAGATTACAACTATATTTATTTGCTGTTTTTGTATATTTATGTCAAAATACAGCTATATATTTTACATGCACAATCACATTTGCGACTGTCAGTTATTATGCAATATTCTTAGTTGTATTATTATGTCAAGATTCACACGCACTCACGCATATATATATACGCATATATATATATATATATATATATATATATTAGGGTCGGCACCACAATTATCACCGTACACATAAACAACATTTGGAGAAAAAGATCAACTCGAATCGACTGAAATTAACTGGAGACCAAATCGACTCAAAACAACTGGAGAAGACTGACGACAAGAAGAGCGTAGTGACCACCGCCAATATTTAAGCAAGGAGATTCCTTGGAGGCCACAAAGATTATCTCAGCCAAATCCTACATTAAAGGGTCAAATCATATCAATAATAAAGAGGAAATATCCCAAGAAGATAATATGGAAACAAGGAAATGGAAAGTCAACCGAAGGAAAAAGAGAAACTATCCAATCTGAGAGAAAATGAAACTAGAAGGTCATCTCCTATAAATAGGGGATGAGAATAACGACCAAGACATTCCAAACGATCCTCATATTACGCTCAGACCCTCTCTCTAGATTCTCTCTCCTTCTTCTTCTCCAATTCTCACAAAAGCATTGTAATTGTACTATTTTCATTACATAGTGAAACCCCCGAGACCCAGTGGACGTACTCTGAGATTATCAGGGGAATCACTATACATCCGTATGTCATTTTATTTTCCAGCACTTTATATTCTCGTTCTAGCGATATATCGACTCAAATCGACTCGAATCGACTCACCAATGTGATCGACTCCCACTACAACAAAAAAGCTTATTTGCGACGATGGAATGTCGTCGCAAATAACTGTATTGTCATTGCAAATATTTTATTTTTGACGAAATGTCGTCGCAAATTAGTCGTCGCAAAACACCTGACGCAAATAATATATTTGCGACGATAAATTTTTTAAATGGCGTCGCTACAGTAGTCGGAATAAGTCGTCACAAATACTCCATCGAATATGTCGTCGATGATGATGTGTCCTAACTTATTTGTAACGACTACCTATTGTCGCAAAAGTATTTAAAACCTTTTGTGACCACAGGCTTCAAAGTGTCGTCACTAGTAATGTAGACTATTTGTGACGACAATTTAGATATGTCGTCACAAATATTTTGTTTCTTTTTTTTACCGTACTTTACTAATAATATTCATTATTAAATATATAAATTAGAAAAAACTTAATAATAAAATAAAACAATAAAATTGATAGTTATTAATAAAAGATTGACATATAATAGTCAACATAATAACAAGATCAGTCTTAAAAAGTAAATTAATTAAGAAATACTAAAAATGTTGATAAAAAAAACATATATTTTAATCTCTTAAATTAGCAGCATCATCATCCTCGTCCTCATCTTCTTCGTTTAGCTCAAGCGGCGGAGGAACTAACGGTTGGAGACGGTTAAGTGGCAAGAAGTTGATGTTGGGATTCATCAAGCGCATGGCTTCCATCATGATCTATTGATTGTCGAACATGTTGCATTAACAGGTTTTAATAAAATTTCGGCAGGATAACGACTTATTTTTCTTATTATCCAAAAATTCAAACCTGTAAAAAAACAGCTTTTAAAAGATTTCAGCACACCATAACTGCAAGATGTGCCACTCAAAACAATCATCAAAAATGTTAATCTTAACCTAAATCAAATTACAAGCAGATTTCATACAATAACACCATAAGAAATTCACACACACTTATACCAAATTTCAACAATCTCAAAATTCATAATTCAAAATTCAATATCTATAATCCAAACTTCAAATTGTATACTAATTCTAAAATCTATAAATCAAAATTTAAAATCTAAAATCTATAATACAAAATTCAAACAACAAAAAATTCAAACATTTTAAACTAAAAAATATAATAAATAAAAAAAAAAAAAAAAAAAAAAAAAAAAAAAAAAAAAAAAACTTACAAAGTTCAAACCCACTAAAACGGGGGCTGAAAATGGAGAAATTAGTTGGGGCAAACGGCGGCGGCAACGGCGGTGGTGGCGGAATTTGGCGGCGAGGGTAGGGAGTTTGTTTTTTATACTTCTGTTGATGAAAAGACAATGAAAATGATTAAAACTTATGCTAAATGTTGATTTGGTGAAAATTTATAAGGGAATAGGGGGGAGGTTTTGAGGGCTTAGGGTTGGAAAACTGGGGAGAGGCAGAGAGAGAGAGAGAGAGAGAGAGAGAGAGAGAGAGAGAGAGAGAGAGAGAGAGAGAGAGAGAGAGAGAGAGAGAGAGAGAGAGAGAGAGAGAGAGAGAGAGAGAGAGAGAGAGAGAGAGAGAGAGAGAGAGAGAGAGAGAGAGAGAGAGAGAGAGAGAGAGAGAGAGAGAGAGAGAGAGAGAGAGAGAGAGAGAGAGAGAGAGAGAGAGAGAGAGAGAGAGAGAGAGAGAGAGAGAGAGAGAGAGAGAGAGAGAGAGAGAGAGAGAGAGAGTGATCGGAAAAAATGGAGGAGGAGGCTCTAGTCGCGAGTATATAGATAGCGTTTTTTGCGACGACATGTTCGTCACAAATATAACTTAATAAGTATTTGCGACGATAATGTCGTCACAAAAATTACTTAATTATTTAATATTTATAACGAATGTTCTGGAATTATTTTTTGTGACGACATTGTGCATTGTCGTCGCAATTAGTTTTTGGAAACCACCCAATTTTCCCGCCGTTTATTTTTCACGAGGGAATAGAATGTCAACATTTGCGACGACACATATTAGTGTCGTCGCAAATAATTTTTGAGAACTGTCAAATTGACTGCCTTTTTACTTGGGGAACAATAAATAAATGAACAATTATTTCCGACGACACGACCTCGCAAATAATGTTATTTTGGCAACAAACATTGGCGCCAATAGACATTTACCGCCAACTACATATTTACGACGACAAGTGAATTATTAGCAACAACAACATTCTCCTGTTAAATGATAAATAATTACGACGACATTTTATCACAAATAATTTATTATGTGCGACCACACATGTTGTCGTAAATAATGTCGTCACAAATTAGACAAATGATAATAGTGATCCCCAAAGCGGCCATTAACCCGCTAAATAAATTTAATTGTGGAATCGACATCTATAATATCATTTAGGGAATATATTACTTTCATGGTATCTCAGTACATATAGAAGAGGACAATCAAGTGGTCTGTCCTTCTTGCTGCTTCTTTTTCTCTTTTTTTTTTTTTTTCCAAACACAAAAATCCTGGTAGTTTAACGCTCTAGACTTCTCAATACTTTACATGTAAATAGAGATGTTTCAGGTCTTCCGAATAATCACTACTACATGATTAAATATAAAAAATTTTTAGGCGCTCTATCTAATGGGACTTCATCCATTTCAGTTTTATTTTATTTTTTTAGTGCTTTGCTTTTTATTTTTCAGTAGTACTATTGTTCCTTCGGTGGTTCTTGTTTGAGATTTTCCTTCCTTTTTCTTTTATTTTAAGTAGCAATATTCTTGATACTTAATAGTGTTTTTTTAGTGGGTGCACTAGTTGAAAAGTTTTAAATGTATATGCAAATATATAATGATTTTATTTTTGCTCAAAATATACATGTCATTTGTAATGAAATAAAATGAGCTAACAGGCGCCCATCGTTTTTCATAATTCGAATCACTAACTTAGATTTTTTGCTACAATTATCTTCTCTTACAAAAATTTAAATTCAATTTTTTTATTATAATATTTTGTATCACATAAATTCACTTTTTAATTCAAGTCTTATACTTCTTATATTAATATTTCATAAATTTTGTTGGTAATTTCCTATTATTTCGTAGAGTGATAAAAATGTTTCAAACTGTTCCTATGTTGCATAAATTTTTTTGTTTTTTTTTGTTTTTCAACCCAATTCGATGTTAGTGCCTACCAACTCCTATCTGTCACTATCAGTCTGATCTTGGCCAAAATACATACTTACACACGCACACGCTTTCCTTCAGTTAAGAATTTAATTAAGGATTTGCAATTCTAAATTTTGATTAATAATAGTGTCATATATAATTAATGTATTTCTTTTGAATAGGCTTAAAGAACCAACTGACGTGCTTATACGTATCAGAAAAGTCAAAATCTTAAAGCTAGCTATAGGAAAGTTCATTACTTGTTTCTTTATAAACAAGTGGGATTTAGTTATAGTGTTCATTGAATTATAAAATTGCCACCCAAAGATTTTTACTAAATCTATTAGTTTATTCGGTGGAAGATACATTAGTACATTATCGCAATATTTAAGAAGATAAAAATTCATTCATGATAGGAATTTGATATTATCTTATTTCTCCCAAAATGGAACTTTAATTTAATTACTAAATTTCCAATCACTGTGGTAGTTTTATGATTTATGTATATATATATATATGATATAATTGTTCTTATCTATACTCTATACGGTTCAAGTTCTTTAATCTCATGAATATGAAAAATGAAATGAAGATTCTATAGTTTCAGTTTTTTTTCTTCCTCTTTTTTTACGAAGATCAAAATATAGGATATTATACACGCATTACTAAATTTCCAATCACTGTGGTAGTTTTATGATTTATGTATATATATATATATGATATAATTGTTCTTATCTATACTCTATACGGTTCAAGTTCTTTAATCTCATGAATATGAAAAATGAAATGAAGATTCTATAGTTTCAGTTTTTTTTCTTCCTCTTTTTTTACGAAGATCAAAATATAGGATATTATACACGCGCGCGCATATATATATATATATATATATATATATATATATATATAGCAAGGAAAAATACGAAAACATCTACTACCAACATTATTAAAATAGTATCTATAAAATAAAATGACAGTCATGTCAACTTATTCCATATAATAATTTAAATAGTGTTAAAATTTGTTGTAGAAGTAATATTTGAGGAAGTAAGCATATTTTGAAAAAGAAATGATATGTGTTTTGTGTGATTTTATGGAGCCATTGGATTAACCGGAACCAGCTAGTCTTTGAAGGGCGAATTGGAGATCATATGGGCACTCTGGAACGTGCGAGTCGAGTCCTAGGTGATTATCAATTGAGCTCCCAAACTTAGGGTAGTTTAGTTCACGTATTTAAGTCAGTAATTTTGTTTATTGGTGAGAACTTTATGAGAGAATAAATTTTTGAATTCAATTTATTTATTTATTTTTTATAAAAAAAACACTGTAACAGAATCAAAATCGTGAGTTAAGTAAATGTACTAAACGGGGCCTTAAATATGTCTCTAAAGGCCTGGTGCAACTAGCTCTTTGTGAGAAGTGAAGACTGTTAAGAATTAGACACCCAAATTTTATGTAACCGAGAGTCATAAAATGCAGAAAAAATAAATCAAGCAAAATCGACACGCAAAATGTATAGAGGTTTGCCTCAATGTGAGACTAGTTTCAACCGCTACAGTTTTTGCACTATGATAAAAAAGAAGTTACAAGAGAAATTCGTACACCTCTAAACAAAAGGGCGCGTTTGGAATTCGTTCCAAAATGATTTTATTTTTTGTATGAAAATGAAAATGAAAACGAAAACGTTTTCAATCTCGGACAGAAATCATTTTTAAAAATGCGGTTGGTAGTTTTATTAAGAGATTATTTTTAGTGTAAAAAAACCCATTAATGTCTCTCTTTCTCTCTCTGCTCGAGAAATGAGAAAATGAAAACAAAAAAATGAAAAACGACTAAAAATTATTTTTCATTTCTCTCTCATTTTACACTAAACCAAAAAATCATTTTTATTTCCTTTTTTGTCTTTATTGCACCAAACGCCATTTTGAAAACGTTTTCATTTTTTTCTCAAAAAACGTAAAAAATAAAAACGAGATCAATTCCAAACATAACCTTTTGTGTTTTTCTCTACCTCTCTCAAGATGAAAAGCGATTAAAAGTCATTTTTCATTTCTCTATCATTTTACTCTAAACCAAAAAATCGTTTTCATTTCCGTTTTTTGTCTTTATTACACCAAACGCCGTTTTGAAAACATTTTCATTTTTTTTTTCTCAAAAAACGTGAAAAATAAAAACGAGATCAATTCTAAACATAGTTTTTGTGTTTTTCTCTACCTCTCTCAAGCTATTAATAGTTCTGTTTACTACGTCCCTAGAATGTTCGCAATCTTGTGATTTTGTTTGGACTGATTTTTTACCAGACTTTATTTGTTTTCTTGTGCTTACTAATATTGCAATTGAGTAATAGAGTTCACTTTTCTATAATAATAATAAAAAAAGATATAAAGCAGAAAAGGAAAAGAATAAAAATTATAGAGGGACATTCATGTAAGCGGGAATCATATGACATACAAATGCTGACTTCCTTGATTAATTCTCTATTACAAGAATATGAAACCCATTCATTTCGCTGATTCAAGTTTAGAATTCGAGTTGAGATGTGACTTTATGTGAGAGCTTTTTACTGTAGCAAAAAAGTTAGATGTGATTGTTTTTTAGAGCTTTTTACTGTAAAAAAACTCAAATTCTAAACTCGAATTAGCAAAATGAACGGGGCATTTTATACCTACTTGCAGTCTGCCACGAGGTACATTCACACCACTTTTGAAGGTAAAGTTAAGGGGGAAAAAAAGAAAATTATAATAAAAAATAGAGAAAAATGTATGAGTAGCTTTGGTTTTGTGCATACCTATTACTTATGTCATTTTAAATAGTTGAGTGTCTTGATCTTTTATTTTTTCTTTATTAATTGAATGACAATTATTTATTTTTACGTGAAGTGACATAAATAATACTTTTTATTGTATTTCTAGTTTTTTCCCTAAAAATAAATTTTTCTAAATCCTTAATGCAATGAATTATTAGCTCTTCTAATTTTAAAAGAAAAATTATTCGGCAAAAATTACATAAATTAATAGTATATTTGTAGTAAACCCATTAAATCCCGATTTCACTAAATTTGGTTATGGGGTACGAGGATCTAAATTTATTAAATTAATTAGTTATTAGATAAATTTAAGTAAATTCCGGAATTATCAAAATCTAGCTATTTATTAACTTCTCAATACCTGGCCATTTATTTTTATCTCCCCAGAAAATATTATTTTTATTTACTTCCCACTCCCAAATATCAATTGAGTAGTGAACTAAAAGCATCTTCTATGTTATTCAAAATGCATTATAGTGCTGTTTTTCTTTTTCACTGTAAATAAAGACTGGTTTTTAGACATTGGTCGTTGTACATAATGACTATGGTTTTTGTGTGTTTTGAAAGAACGGAAGGATGTAAAGTTGATTAAATAATAATTAATTCAATAAAATATAGGCTACTTTTAAAGCACTCAATGATTAGTGCAAATTAAATTTCTGGTGAAAATCCTTTTGATTTCTTTCTGTACTAAATTCAGTTGGGAAAGATATGGCCCAAGATGATCGTACCATGTAATTTTGATCTAAAATTAATAGGAAAAGAAACCTTCAATTATCTTTTCTAACAACCAACTAATTACAAAATGATTTTTTCTAAATTCTAATCAATCATGCAAGAAATTATGTATCAATTTGCCTCTAACAAACTCATTAGTAATTTAAAAAACTTGTGAATAAATTAATACGGTTAGTACTTACCAATAAGTTTAGTTATATGCAAAAATAGTAGCAATTAATGATGAGCCGGATATATGAGCTGTACAATGAAAATCTTCATCAGCCAAAACATAAAAAATAAAAATAAAAATGCAAAAGACAATATTAAAGCAGCTTTTCTGCAATATAGGAGGGCCCGTATTGCCAAAATTATATGCAAAATTTGAGTTGACTTTATCCTAATCTATGAAACAGTTAAAGTAAGCACACATGTAAGCTTGCTTGAAACATATGGACGTTTGATTTATAGATTTAAAATTATGATTCAAAATTATTTTTGTTTTATGTGTATTTTTTATAAGAGAAAATACTATAGTGAGTCATAAATTATTATTCGAACCATGGCACGAATTTTATAGTTAAGGTTCAATATCTTTTTTCATTTACTTTTTTTCTTCCATTTCTTTCTTTCTCTTTTCTCTTTTGTTTTTTTTTTTTTTTTTTTAGTTTAAAGACTTTCACTCTTCTTTATTCTTTAGGTTTTTGACCCTTTTATCACTTGATTTTTTTCCTTATTTTTTTTCATTGCTAGCTTCTCCCAGAATTCTAAATATTTTCTTTCCTAATTGATAATAAGTTATTGCTAAATTTTTATTTAGTAAACTATCCCTTAACTTAATAAATTGTTGTAGAATGCTTCTAAATGGATAATAGCTATTTATATTTTGACAAAAACTCTCATGCTATCTTATAAACTTGTTTGAAGGGAATATATTAGAATCGATATAACAGTGGTACGATGGCTATTCACAAAGACATCACCACGATCGATTTGAAATACTAAGCAGCACTTTATTAAACTATCAAGATATATATTTTGCCAAACCTAAAAATTTGGAAGAAAACTTGCCAATTAGCAAAAGCATTGAGAGGCAAAGGCATCA
>NW_010360080.1:15823-50762 GCF_000414095.1 Morus notabilis | reverse complement strand
TTTCCCTATATGCATCAAAATTACTGCTAACAAAATACAAACTCCCTTCTGTCTTAAAAAGCTTCTTCAAATAAATTATCCGGCCGGGTTATGTCACTTTTTCTGTTACTAGTTTTGTAATGTGCTTTGCACGTATCGCTGTGTTAGAGACACTTAAAGAGTTTATTGTTCAACGAATAATGAAAAATTCATTAATGAAACATTTAAGAATTTTTAAATTTATTTTAAAAAGAAATATGTATAAAGATAACAATCGACAAAAAAAAAAATTAAATAGGGACATATTTAAAGAGAATTATTCTAATCATTGACAAAAAATAAAATAAGAATACATGCGAAAAAATTATTTACATAGGAGTAAAGTGAAAAAATATAACTTTAAAAAATTACATAAAAAATTAAAATTTATTAAAACATTCACAAAATAAAAAATAAAGATAAAAATGAAAAAATGAAAAAGAAAAGAGATAAATGGAGAGGTTGAGACGTGGTAATCTCATAGTAAAGAGTTTTAACTCTTTTATGTTTGTTAAATCGATTAAATTATATTAGATTTAATTAAATGTTAAATTAGATTAAATTAGATTAGATAAATAAAAATAAAAGTTAAAGAAGTGAAAAAAAAAAGAGGCCGCTATGACAGCCTAAAAAAAGAATACTATTTAAGAGTTTTTGACTCTTGAAGTATTGTTAGAGGTAAAAGAACTTTTTTACTTTTTTTAAAAGCGTCTTGTCAATCAAACTAAGTACTTTTGGACTTTGGGGATTTTTTTTTTTTTTTGAAGAGGAAAAATATTATTTGTTGGACTTTGGACTTTTGAGCGTCAATAGTTTTGTAAGCAAATTGTTTGATAGAGACAGACTTTATTATTATTCTTTTTTTTTTTTGTAGTTATAGAGACAGACTTTGGCCTCGTTCACTTCGTTGATTCGAGTTTAGAATTCGAGTTGAGATGTGATTTTATGTGAGAACTTTTTACTGTAGCAAAAAAGTTAGATGTGATTGTTTGTGAGAGCTTTCTACTGTAGAAAAACTCAAATTCTAAACTCGAATCAGCGAAGTGAACGGAGCCTTTATGGATAATGTTTTCAAGTTTTTCTTTTCATTTACTACAGTCTACGGCACCCTATTCTCCACGGTTCACCAATAAATTTTTGAGTTCATCCAGACGACACATAGGCATTATTTATTTTTATATTTTAAATCATGATTTAAGTTATATTATTGTAGTATTTTTTTTTATAAAAATTTAAATTTAATATTTTTATTATAATATTTTTTTCTCACATACATAACTCAAATTATAACTTGAATTGTACAAATAAATATACCTATAGTTTTCTGTCCTCCAATTATCTTGATATTCTTTTTTTCATTTTTTTTGTTCGCCCAACTAATCATATTAGGTGCCTAACTCTTTTTAATAATAAAAAAAAGATCACTGTTATCTTCACACCTCCAACTAAAAACCTATTAAAGAAGTCTATTGGGATCACTGTTAGGGCGGTAAGTTGTTAACTATATAAATAGATATATATATATAAATATATATATATATATAAATATATATATATATTTGGTGGGGATTATGGGAGGGGGTTGAATCAATAGATACATAGTGTCATGTAAACATAAAATATTCAGTCTACCATTCTCACTAATTAACAATAAATTAATCGCCCTGTTTGTTACTGTTTCAATCTATTTTTTCACGTTTTTCGAAGTAAAAAATTGAAAACACGTTTGGCGCAGTTTTTTTTAAAAAACAAAAGCAAAACCATTTTTGTCGTTTTGTGAAATTCTGAAAACGCAAAAAGGCTGTTTTCATTTTCTCCTTGGTTTTCGTTTTCGTTTTCCTTTTCTTTCTCCAGCCTCCCATTCTCTCTTCTTTCTTCAGATTTTTTCTGCCCTTCTTCAGCCTAGTTTCTTCAGCCCTTCTTCCCGGCCGAGCTCCCGATTCGTTTTCTCCGGTTTCCTTCTCGCCTGACTTGCGCCGTTTGCACCCCCTCCCCCAACTCGTCTCCGACTGCACCCCCCTCCCCCAACTTGTCTCCGCTTTATCCCAAGGGAACGGCTTCTCTGGTTTGGTCGCTTCCAAAATTTTTTCAATTGGAATTTCTGGTTTTGAAGGTTCTAGTGGAACTATATGGTGGCCGTACTTTTCTGGGTCTGGACAAAAATCCTGCAAAACATTGGGATTCATTGGGAGTGAGAAGGAAAAAAAAAACGAAATTCGCCAGAGAATTTGCCCAAAAAAAATAACATTAGAAAGTGAAATTAGCCAAACGACCTTTGTTTTTTTTTTTTTTTTTGTTTAACACTGAGCGATCCGATTGATCATTCAGTGTAAAAAGTGGTCGCTCGGCGTAAATTCCAATCTCATTTTGCAAATAACTATTTACAAGCAGTTAGATATGATGAAGGAGCATTTTCTTTGAAGGTTGGTTACCTGATCAGCATGCATCTTCCTCACAAATACCTTGAACAAATCGAAGTTTGTCTTTTCTAGGAGTTCAGGTGATAGACGAAGGAAGGTCACTCCATGCATCTTCAGTTTTGGTGGGCCCTCTTTGTTTACACCATTTGGTCTAGCGTTTAGAAGGATTTGGTCATAGGCATAATTGTCATACCTTGGCAGTGCATTCTCCTCTGTTAGAAATGTTTATTTAATATATTTAATTAATACATTATTATTTAATATATTATTAATTTAAATATTATTACATATTTTTAAAAATTAAACCATTAAACACAATTTCAGAGCCCGTTTGGTTCATGGATTAAAACCATGAGATTAAAATCATTTTTGATTTACGTGTGTTTTTTGTGAGAGAAAATACTGTAACGAACCATAAACCATTATTCGAATCAGAGAACAAATTCTCCAACCAAACGGGCTCTCTTTTTTTTAAACTGAAAATAATCTCAGAATAAAACTACTAAACGTATTTTCAAAAATGATTCCAAAATGAAAATAAAAACGTTTTTATTTTCATTTTCATACAAAAAACAAAAAGGTTTTGGAACAATTCCAAACGCACCCAATAATTTTTAACAAAAAATTTAAAAATACTTTAAAACATTTAAAAATTAAAAAATTAGAATAAGTTAAAATATTTTTAGAATTAAAGTTATTAGTTTCTATTTTCTCTATATATAAAAGAGTACAAAATCCTCTCACTTTACAATTTTGATAGTCCAAAACTCACGGTTTTGGTTTTCTTTTTCTCCTTTCTTTCTTTTCTTTCCTTTCCTTTCGCTATTTTTTTAACTTTTTTTTCTTCTTTCTTTCTCTTGCGCTACTTTTTTTCTCTTTTCTATAATCGATTATCCTGAAAACCGCTTACATCTTTATTTATTGTTAACTCCCCCGTTTTCGTGTTTTATCTTTTTTATTTTATTCTTTTTTTAACACTATTTGTTACCATTGTATTGTACAAGTGATTTTTTACATTTTTTTTCTTTTTTAAATCTTTTTCATTTCTTTCTAACCTCATTCTTTATCTTTTATTTTGTTTCTTTATATTTTAACTTTTTTCTTTCATTTTTTAACTCCATTTGAGAATGTATATCTCTTACGAATGGGATTTTACCTTTCTTTCTTTCCACTTTAATTTTTTTCCTTATCCTTTTGGCACCATTTGTCTACCATAGTCACTTGCACTAATATTCTCTTTTTTTCTTTTCCTTTTTTGTTTCTCTCTTACTCTTACTCTCTCTTAGATTTTTTGAACCTCAAATCTAAACTTTCTCATCAGAATAATTTCCTTGTTTGTGCTTTTTTTTTTTTTTTGTGATCATGTAATTTAAAAATTTTCATCAATTTAATCAAATAAGTTGTTTCACTTAGACTATTCTATATATACTATTTTTAAATTTCTTAGTAAACTTTTTTTCTATCTTTTTTTTTTTGTATTCTACGTTATTAAATTTTAATTACAACTTCGTACGTGAATCGCCCGTAGCCTAAACTAGTAATTAATAAAAAGGGCATTTTGGACGTTTTATATTTTTAATCGGTCTCAGGGTACTGAAAGAATGTTTTTTTTTTTAAATTAAGGTATTGTTTTAATATTATAAAAAATATAGGATACTAACGAGATGTTTGGCTATAATTAAAAATACCAAAATAATTTTATTTCTTTTAAAGAAGGATATCCGAAAAAGAAAAATATATAATGTGGCAATGGAATAGATAGCATGGTGACGAAGGTGCTCCTGAATTGTTTGCGGTATACTAGCTACATATGTGTTATTTTCATAGGTTTTAGTGGAAAATTGGAAGTGACGTGCAAAAAACATGGGTGAATGTATGCAAAATATTTTTATGTGGCCGTTCTTTTATCAACATTTAAATACAAGATGACAAGAACCGGTGTGAAAGCAAGTCAGGAATTTTGGTCAGAAGGCTAATCAGTGGTCGAGCCAAAAAAAATTCTTTGAGGTATGCAAAAAAAAAAAACAAAAAAAAAAAAAACAAACGACAATTTTTTCCTGAATAGAGATATGGTTTATGTTATAATTATTCAGTCAGAACATAATTATAATTTTTGTTGTATAGTGGGGTGCGACTCAAAACTTCATAAGAACTTTTTGCAAAATTTATATTATACAACAATAAGTGCTTTTTAATTTTTGGGGAACAAAATAAAGTTTTTAACTTTTTAGGGGGGTTATCTACATATTTGGCATAAATAAACATATAAAATTGCAAATAAAAAAAAAACGTTGAGGGGGGGCTTCAGCCCCCCTGAGCATGCAGTGGCTTCGTCCCGGTGTGAAAGTATGCGATGATAATTTAGCTTAGTTACATATTTCAATTGGTGCAGGTTATTGTATTTAAGCTAAACTTTTATATCTCATAAATTGAAATGTAAGTGACATGTCTAAGACCGCTTGGTCGAACAGTATGGGGGAGTTCAAGTGGGGTAGGGTTTCTGAGGAGGTCGTAGGTTCAATCTCTACTATATCCCAAAATAAAAAAATAAAAAAAAGAAAAACTGAACAATTTTACTAGCTTGCCAGTTAAGATTTAATTTATTAGAGATTTTCTGATACGCATGGTGTACCGGTAGGTTAAGTTTTTCTAACCGTTAAATCTGCGTACTTTTTGACTTTTATGTGATTTTATACAGATCTGACGAACAGAAAACCTGACCTACTAATATGTTGACGTATCAAAGAAGGTCCCTTAATTTATCCAATCATCAAATCCTTTTTGAAAAAAAAAAAAAAAAAAAAAAAAAAAAAAAAAAGAAGAGAGACTATAGGCACTTTTTTTTTTTGTCTCTATACCCACCAATTATAATGTCCTAGTATATGAGGAAACGAGCTTCCAAGGAGGAGTGGATAACCACCAGAATGATGAGCCTCGACCAGCTATCTATCACCTTACATATAATCCCAAAGTGCAAAATGAAAGACCAAGAAGCCTCTGAGCAAAACAAATGAAAGAAATCAATACGGTATTTATATTTTATGGTATGAAATCAATCCAATATCAGTACTAATATGGGATTATACCATTGGTGTATATATTTAGAAAAAAGCTAAGGCCCCGTTTGGCATGAGAGTTCTATAATTGAAACTATGGTTTTAGTTTAAATTAATGTTTGTTTGTAAAAAAATAAAAAGTGGTTTGAACACAGCCCAACAAAATCAGTGTTTGATTTAGATGGTTCGAGTTCAAAGTTTCAACTCTGATATGATGTTTTAAATCAAAATTATTCTAAAATAAAACCATCTCCCCTCTTGATTTTGACTTGTTCAAACCCCTGGTTCTGATTCACATAGCTCAAACCCAAAAATTAATAGTTTGAATCCCAATTTAAACCATGAATTATGATTCTGATTTTAAAACTAAAATCACTCTTATTTAAATTTTCATATGAAACAGAACTTAAACGGTTACGCGGAGCCGTTCGGCTCCTCACTCACGAGGGGTTGACCATATGCCCTTGTGGGGGCCACCCCTTGTGAGTGCAGAGCCACAGCTCCGTGGAGCCGTATAGTATAGCTTGTACAGCTCATATAAGGAGCATAAAATTAATATATTCAACGCAAACTCAACCAATAGGCAATTGGCAAAGCAACCCGTTTAATGTAAAGCAAACTGGTACAAGTGAATAATTAGATTTCAAATTTAACATCAAAAATAGCATAATGTCAAATTTAACACTAAACTAACATTACGTTAAAGGGTAATTTTTCTATTTAAATAATACAATTTAATATAAACACACTAATTTAACATTAATATGACATCTAAATTATTACTGAAATTGATTCTATACGTATGATTTAGAAAGAGCAAGAAAGTTAATAAATCCACACCCTTGCATGAAAGTTGAAACTTTTGCTTCAAATATAAAATCCTTGCTCAACTACAGCTTAAAAATACTCTTTTTTTTTTCAAAGTAAAATTTCATTCAATTAAAAATTCTTATAAACACCAATAATAGTACAGATGACAAAAGAATGGCTGTTAGGGTTTTTCAACTCTCCCTCTCTCTCTCCTCGACATGAACTATAAAAAAAGAGTGAACGATGCCCGGAGTTCTGGGGCCGCCTTCGGGCGCATCATCAAGCTCCCGGCCATGAAACTTGATCCTTTGGCTCGCCTTGTCGTGAGCCTCTCATTTGTGGTGGTAGTGTATGATGTGGTGGCTCCGTTTTGGTGGATCTAAATTAGTTTGGAACTTGGAAGCCGAATGGATGGGCTACGTTTCCATGCGAGTTTGTCATTTGGTGGCTGAGATCTCTTTGTCGACTATCTCCCTCGACAGCCCTTGGCCAGTTGCCCTTCACCAGAGACTTCTAACAGCGGTGGTCAGAGGTTTTTTTATATTTTTTATGTAATTTTCGTGTTTGTAATAAGGGCAATAATCTCTCGACCCGACCCTCATTTGTTTTGCCGTTTGTTGTTAGTTTTTTGTGATCGGCTTGAGACTGTTTGTATGTATCTTGATAAGGTTGTTTTGGTTTGACTAAAAAATTTTCTATGTCGTGTAGATGTCTCCTATTTGTGGGGTTTGACAATCTGTTCCTCTAGCTCTCAAAAACCTACCTCAATGAGAGGGATTTCTTCAATTCGAGCTTTATGTGTGCTTGTTATTAGTGTACCGAGATGTTCTCCCGTTTTCAGGCCTCAAGCATGCGCCATCCCTCTAATGGATCATTAGCATTGTACTAAGACAACTGATTATCAATTTTTAATTAAATATAATTTCCCTTTAAAAAAAATGTGCGGATGACTCTATTACACAATACAAAACACTCAATAAAAACCGATTCCATCAAGAATGAAGTACAACAAGAAAAATGATGCAAGACGAGAATCAAAATCAAAAAAATCCCTTAAAATATCAACTTGAAAACACATAATGCTCTTCTTAAAACCACTACAATTGATGGAAGCTTTTATGCATTGAGAACATGTAACATGTAGCTCAGAGGCCATCATCATTTCCACCTAGACTCATAGCTTATAAATGAAGTTGAATAAGCACTGCCGATAGCAAAACTCTTTACCTGCCAAGACCTAAATCTGACAGACCAAAACAAACTCAAAATAGTGGAAGAACTGCCTCCATTATTACAAAGAAAATGCTAAAACTACATGACGGAAATATCAGCGCCTTTATTAAACCAAAACGTAAACAACTAAAATTTAAAGCACAACCCGTAAGCCTTCAATAAAAGTACAGCCGAGAGGACCATCAGGATTATCAACAGACGAAATAATAAAATCAACAATAGTTTAACAAATAGATGATCTGTCTACTTTATGAGTGGAAATTCTCTACAAGCATTTTCTACAAATCCAAGTTTACGTAGTAAGGTAGATATAAATTTCTAGTCAATCGACTTAAAACAAAAGAACACCTAATTTTCATTCCAATGAGAGATTCCATTGAACAAAAAAAAAAATGTTATCTCCATCCACCATAGTGGCATTGCTGGCCATCCCATCCCACCTTAGGTTTCCAATCTGACTCGAGACAACCTTACAAAAGTCATCGACTAAAATATTATTTAAACAAAAGTCATCTACTCATGAATCCATCTTTAAATCCAATATGAGGAAAATTTAAAGAGGAAAAAGCAAAATAAAATAAAATAAGATAAAATAGCGGGGCATTACTTCGAATTCTGATCCATCTACACATTACGACAAAGTACCTGTGAAAAAAGAAAACATGGATCATCAACATAATTTTTTACTCGTTAAGAGACATCTATAGATTAACAGCCCCTGAAACAAATCATGTTTTTGGGGCTATTCTTAACTTCCAAAACTAACGGCTTGGTTCTCGCATATAAAGTAACTTTGAAATAAAAGTTCTACAACATAAAAAAAGAGGGGGTGGGGGATAAAAAAGAAGGGAAAAAGACGGCGCGGGGTGGGTGTTAAATGCAAGAACATCAAGGTTAAATTCCACTTGCTAAAGGTAAGTAAAGAGAAGACGCTAAACATCTCTTTTCTATTGATTTTCTTCTCTTACTAAAACCTTTCTATTCGCCATTACACTCCTGGACAAAATAGTGAACATACCATCAACATTACAATCGGATAGAATGAACACAAAATAAATATCCCCTCGACAAATATAGAAGGAACAAAAACAAATTTTTATAGGCAAAGAAGTGCAGCAGAAATTTATGACATAAACCGAGACAAAAAGTGAGACCAAATAATTATTTAAAAAAAGAAAAAAAAGAAAAAAAGAGTATTCATAGAATTATGGTCTGCATTCCCTATTCCCAGGGACTACTTGAAGCAGTGATAGCTATTTTGAAGGCCATTATTAACAAAGCAACTGGATAGTTAGGATACTTGTTTCGAACTTCGAGTTTAAGTACCTGTACAAATATAATGTCGATGGATCTTAGCTGCTCTGGAGGACTTTTTGAGGATCGAGTTGCCCACTGCAGTAACTGGAGGGAACAGCAGAAAGTTCCTGTCTTCCCTTCCACTCCTCGCCAGGTTTCAATGTGATAGGTTTCTCAATAGCAGCGGCCTCAACGCACAGCATGTGCTTGTACTCATCGTCTCCAAAATCAGATATAGCTTTCGCCTTCTTATCCCACGGATTCCAAACCACTGCATGAAAACAATGTACAGAGATATTAGAGTTTTCAACGAGCACTATTTGGAATATAATTTCACAGAGGAGATCCAGCTAAAAAAATTTGATTTCTCCATAAGAATGATGAAGAAGATTAGCAACTTAAACAATTAACCAATCTCATTCAGTGCAGGCTGGGTTTAAAAGTTCCAAGTAGGCCAATTTTCTCTTTTCTTTTGTCCTTTCCGGTTGCATTGGTCCATTTAGTTACAGATATCATATGGCTTTATCTGGAGATCCGCCAAACTCCAAAGCCAAGTAGGCATGAGTAGTTCATGGACATAGAGGTACTCCAATTCCGAGTACAAATGTTCAGGTATGTCGAAGGACAAACTTGGTTACCAATAACAGAAAAGAAACGCAGATGTAAACAGCCAATTACCAGCATCTGGGAGTCCATCCTTGCGTATTACAAATGTTCTCTTCTTCTCGTGATCAAGAATTGCAATCTTTGTAGGGGTGCTAAGATAGATCTTGTCAACCTAAACAATGAAGAAAACTACTCACTTAAAGCAGAAAGATGAAGAATAGCACCCAAAACTTCCTCGGGAAAGAAAAAGCAGAAGGATAGACAATGGCATCTTAAACTCCCTACTGGAACTTACTTCTGATTCAAATGTTATCGCATCCCCTTGTTCAGTAAAACGCTCCCGATTCTTCAAGTTGTCAAAATAATCCAGGGTCTCTAATCCTTCTACTCGAACTTCACTGGACAGCACAACTCACTTTAATCAAATACTGTTCAAGGTCACAGGGTGATATTCAAATTCAACTATATGTTACAGAACTACGAAAGAAAGGCAAACACAACAAAGTAATCTCTGTTCTATAGATTAATCAGAAATGAGAGACATGAAGCAGCTGTCCTGATATTGAAGACAACAATAGAAGAAAGTTAATAATTGAATATGGCCAGCCCAAACTTATCACGTGATGCACGAAGCAACTTAATTGAGTTCAATGGTATTTACTATTTAGTTTTGTAATCTTTTTTTTTTTCCTTTATAAGAAAAACTCCCTTCATTGATATGTGAATAAAACAAAAGCATACTAATTACCTGATATCTGAAACAGAAAAATAAGTATGATATGCAAACGTGAATGTGAATGGCTTCCCATCAGTGTTGGTGTTTCTGATGCGCGATGTCAGCATGAGATCTCCCCCTGGTCCCAAAGCTACCCGCAGGCGAAACTCATAACTTCCAAGTGAATAGAAAACATAATAAATAAATAAAATAAAATAAAAATAAAAAGAATCTCAAGGCCTATCCAACAGAAATTCCAAAATTTATAATCTATATACATATATTAAAATTAATGTAGAGATAGTCAGACTGATAGATGAAGAAACAGGTAAAGTACTGATAAAAGTTGCCAAGTTCTTCTCACCTGTGGGGCCAAATCTTTATATCTTCTTCAGAAGGCTTAAGGATCAAATCAACAAAAGCTCTGTATGTTGGTGTCGGAAAAGGGGGTGGATCAGTATCCACAGCCCAAAACCTGTTCCTAGCAAATCCATGCTGCTCAAGAGGACCAAGACTTCCAAACTGCACTCACACAAAAAATATCCCTTTCAATGATGAACATAAGCAGAGAAAGCAAGAAAGGTGAAAGGGCATAAAGAGCAGAACATACCTGAGGAAAACATATTGGAATGCCACCACGAATTGCTTTAGGAGGCTTATAAATAGCCTGGATAAAGAGTATAAAAATTTTAGCATTTGCTTTTGGCTGGATCATATCACATACGTAATAAACTGGAGCAGATAAAAACTAAACAGATTAATAAGGCAGAAGGAAAGGAAGCCGGAAGGCAAAATAACAACAACTCCAATTATTTTGGTGGGTAAACATTGCCAAGCTTAAAAGCAAAGATCTAAGATTTATCACAATTACATCCACACAAGGAATATCTTTCTTATCATTAACATGTATGTAAAATTCTAACGCATCAAAGACTAGCTCAGCACATCTTTTCTTAAGATTCATGTAAAAAATGAATATTCAATATTTTTTTCCTGAGTGAACCAAACCATTTTTCATTCCCTGTTTAATACTTCAAAATTAATTAAAAAAACAGATAAAGAATTTCGGTATGCATGAAATCTCAACAAATCCTACGCAGAGGTGAAAGATGAGACTGCAACCAAATACGCAGGTCATCTTCAGCTATTTGCTATGACGCGCACATGAATCATCGAGAAGAATTTTTTACTTTTCCCTTTTTTCTTTTCCATCATATGCATACTATTTACGATAAACCTATAAACCAATCATTTATCAACAAGTAGGAATTCTAGCATAACAACAGGTACTTATTCATTTAAGCTCGTGTTCAAGGAAAATAGTTCAATTATGATTATAACTAGTGACAACTACATAAATGGAGATCAACAATGCTTGTAAAAAGATAAATAATTTCATAGAGGCAGCGAAAATCTCACTTTTCAAACAACTCATGTTTGTTGGACATGTTAAACAGAAAAGAACAGGAAAGAAGAAAAAAAAAAAAAAAAAAAAAAAAAAAAAAAAAAAAAAAAAAAAGAATGATGAGTAATAATTCTTTAACGTTCAGTAACATTTAGGATACATCGGTAATGCAGGTTGAAACTCACTCCATTTTCAGCACTAACTGCAACAACTGTTCAGTGACATGCAGCACTGACTTCATTTTCATTTATCCCGTGCCTTTAAAGTCGAAGGAGATGATGGCTCTACATTGTAAAGATAATAAAGCATGGAAATAAACAAATAAAAAATTATGTTTTCCTGCTCAATGACATGCTTTATAAAGATAGGAAAGTCGTCGGCTTCTCATAAGATTTGTACATAAACAATATTTAGGCCTTCCAAATAATAGATTTTGCTTTTGCCTTTATTTTGGGGCACTAGAAGATGAGAAGACTCGGTGCAAGCAAACTATCTTCAGAAGAGTTTAATAGGACTGTGATGGTGTTTACTGTTGGCTATTAAATTAGCTGCATAGAGATGTTGAATTTTCTTTGGTTAGAGTGCTGCATGTCATGCGAGCTGGCACGAAGCTTTAGGATTATTAGACTGAGCTGGCATGAAGCTTTGAGTTTAAGATTATTGTCTAATCGCACATTTTGGGCCTCACATGCTTACAGGTAATGCAATAAGGCTGAAGATAAATTGACTTTGACTAAGCTAAATTGGTGGTACACTAAACTGAGCTTTTGTAAACCTTTGATTTTATGAGACAAAGATGGTCAGCGTTGTTTACTGTTTCAAGAAATTTTTACTCGCAGTAATCAAAGACCAGATTGGATCGTGTAGCGTTTTTCTTTCGGCCAGTTTTCCCCCTCATGGTCTTACTCATAGAAGGTTCTAACGAGGTCTCTCTCTCTCTCTTTTTCTTTTTTATGAAGAGAGTAGATCCTTTTGCAATTTCAGCTGATGATCTTTGTAATTATTTTATCCTTTAACTTTTCCTTCTAGGGTTTTTCTTTTATTAGGATTCTCAATTTTTTATTTGTAAGCCGTTTGGGCATGTTTATGAACAATTAATTATACCTATGTATTTTTACTTTTAATAAGATTGAGTAGTGAACTTGGTGTGGAATGGGGTTGCTAGTAGATGCCAACATAGTTGGGATGTGTCGGTAACCTTCTACGTCACTTTTGTCCACTCACCCATCATTTACAAAATAAATAAAAGTTTTGATATGGAGATACAAAAATATACACACACACACACATATATATGATAAAATAAATACAGATTAAAAAATCTTTTAAGTTTGGCACAAGTACATGTCATTCTTCTATCTCCAAGAGTTTCCTGGGGAAGCTACGGCCCACCAACTTTTCTGGAAACTCTTATAAAGAGTGAAGTTTCTGATTACAAACTATCCAAGTACACCTAAAAGTAGAATTTGGACCCTAAAAGGATAAACTATCATTTTAACTATGGAATGAGAAAACAAGCACATTTAAGGTACAACCCAACAATTCGCTTGTTAGGGTATTCAAACTTGCTACTCTATGTTAACATCTAAGCAACAAGTAACTCAACTATTATCAAAGTAGGGATAGAAAGCAACCACATTTAAGGTACAAAGTTTGACAAGATTATCATCTTAGACTACAAAAACCTGCTACTCTATATCAAGACATCTAAGCAACTAAAAACCAATTAGGGGAATAGAAAAACAACCCTAATTAAGGGTGTTTAAAAATTAGCTTGTTAGTTTTCAGCTCTTTTAAGACAGTTATGAAACTAAGAACCAATAATTGAAATCTTTAGTTGTTGAGCACATAGAGGCTTATAATGGAAGGTTCATCAGTCAATAGAAACACACACACACACACTCAGAAACAATAGTTAACACCAATATTACTATTAAAACATAACACCTTTGCCTAAGAAAATAGATTATTTTCCCCTAGCCAAATACAAATTGAAGTGCAGATGCGTGTCATATTTCCAAAAAAGGCAGCTAAAAAATGGCTTCACAACTATGGGAAGAAGTCAAAATAAAAAGTCCCTACCAGCTACATTACTCTGTTAAAAACAGAAAGGAAGGTGGCATTAAAAAACTGTATTGCACCTTACTACTGACAAAGAGCAACTCCTCCCCATGATCATTCTTCCATGATGTCACATGACCCCCATACAGATAAACCTGAAAAAAAAAAAAAAAAAAAAAAAAAAAAAAAAAAAAAAAAAAAAAAAGAGTATCATCAAAGCGAAGCACCCAATATTAATCTCTTACCGAACAAATCTACAACCACGTCAATGAATGTGCTAGGATTCCTTAAAAGTTAAAAGTTCCTCATTTAAGCATCAAGAGTGCCTCATAAGTTATATCTAATGTCGCACTCTAGAACATATAAAGAATTAGAAGAAAAGAAAAGTAGTAAAGTACACAATGTGAAGTAGCCAATCAAGGCAGTTTGGTAAATATATCTAGGCAGATCAGTAGTTGAGTATGCACAAACAGTGACTGAAAAAATTCGACCAGACTAGGAAAGACTTTATAGCAGCTTTAACAGCATTTGATTTTCTCCTGCTTTAGGTTGACCGTTGATGCACCAAAACATTGTCTACGTGTCCTTGACCTCTTTGATGGACTAATATGTTGTACTTTTGGGGCTAGTTTCTTGTAGTTTTTGGTTTGCCTTATTTCTTGTTCTGCAGGAGGATATCTTGTTCTCCTTTTGCTGTTGCCTTCTCTTAGAATAATAAAAATCTCTGTTTTTTTTCTTCTTTCCCTTTACCCTTCTACTTTTCTTTCCACACGCACACACACACAAAACTAAAACTAATATCAAGTTTACTAGTATAATGCCTTAATCAATTTCCAGGAAAACCTATCTTCCCCTCATCTTCTTCACCAACCAATGTAACCCCAAAGTTCAGATGAGAAATTCACTATTAAATTCAAGAATCCTACAAAATGCTTTGAACTTAACTAAGGAGAAGAGAAGATATGCTTTTTAATGATGCAAATAAAAAACATAAAGAATTGTGCATGATCCTCTTTGAAGTGATATGAAGAAGTTAATATTAAACTCAAGATCTCTAGTCTCTCCACCAAAAGGTCCAAAACATATGTGCACTTTAGAAAATTAAAAAATACTAAAAATGTAAATCTTTAACATGGAAAACACTTTCTTGAAGCCAAATAGAGTTGCCGCACGGACCCTGGATTTTTGATATTTGATTTTTAGTATATGTTTTCTCAAAAAAATTTCATATATGCACCCCTTATCAATAAAAATTTAAATATATCCTCACAAAATCCAATCTCAAATAATTTTATTTCTTATTGTTCTTTTGATCTTTTCCTATTAAATCTTATACTTTAAATGTACCTAACTGATTTTTTTTCTCTAATTTATTCTTATGAAAACAATTTTTCTTTCAAATTGGTCTCTTCTAAAATAATTTTAGATATAATCTAAGCTATATAAAAAATGACACATTAAAATATTTTTCTCAAAATGTGTCCCTAATTAAGAATTTCTTTTCAAAGAATCCTCTCAATTACAACTTTCTCACACGCACATTTTCTCTAATTTGCCCTTATTGAAGTAATATGTATTCATTCAAATGTAACCTGCATACTTAAAGATCTTTTTTTCCTTTTCTGACACTTGCAGCTACTATTTTCTCATATGTACCTTCTAAATAGTTTTTCTTATCTAATTTACTTGCTAAAACCTTTATTACTCAAGTATGTTCAATAGTCTATACATATATACTATTCATCTAAATACATTTGGAGTTGATTTTATTAGCATTTTTCACGTTTTTAGTTTAGGCCTCCCTGAATTAAAATTCTGGCTCCGCCACTAATCGGGGCACGACTGAACTATTTGACAAGCAAATTTAAGGCCATATACAAGCTATTACCAAGTCAAAATGTAATACACAATTCTTAAATGCGCATCAATGCCTTCCCTTCCAAAAAGATTTGATACTAATCAAACAAATCTTACTGTAAGTCATGTGTTCACAAGACATAAATGCTAATGGTTGACAACTATCCTAAACAGATCTGACTTCAATTCACCTACAAAATGCAAATAATCGAACACTAAAAAGACGAATCGGATGAAATCTGAAACAAATCCGACTAATTTCGCGTACACTTGCATAATTAACTCAACTAATTTCGACAAATTCCGCGTCGATTATGAACATGCAATTCGATTCGCAGTCGTAAGCAACAATCCAAACGTGTAAATAATCTCACAAGTACAGAACAATATAATCAAATTTAAGCAAACCGAACCGCGCAGATCCGATCGCGAAATTCCAATACAAACCTAAAATCACCCAACGCGATAAAAATATATACATACATATATTCACACACATATATATCCATATATATATATATATATATATCGCACGAGAATCGCGAATCGGAAGCAAAATCGAGCAGCAGATCTCGATCAAAATCGAGAACATGAGAGAGAGAGAGAGAGAATCAGGAATACCTCGGCGGAGCTGCCGCGGAACTCGCGGAGGACGAGCTTGTCGAGGCCATTGACGCCCTTGGCGAGCTCGACGTGAGGAGAAAAAGCACCGGAGGAGGGAGTGAAAGTGGTGGTGGAAGTTGCAGCGGAAGACGAAACCTTTTCGCTGCTCATATCTCCTCTCTACTCTTCTTCTTCTTCTTCTTCTTCGTTCTCCTTCTGGTTCTGGTTATGGAGAGAGAAGAAACCGTATGTATATGTATATATATATATATATGAAAAATATAAATATATATATTTTTTAATTTTTGGGTAAGAGTGTGAGTATAAGGCGGAGAGTGTCGGTATCCAAACAAACAGCAAAGAGGAGGCAAGAGAGAGCGATCAACGGACGTGTCCTGAAATCTCTGCAGTTTCCGGAAACGCTTTTTGATTTTTACTCTTTTTTTTTTAATTTTTTTGGGCTATTAATTTTCTCTCTCTTGAAATTTCGTTTTTCCTTTTTTTTTTTTTTTTTATAATTTTGTTGCGACTAGCTTTATCCGGACCCGAAATGTTCGGCTGCTCAGCTTGGCTTTGTCGCTTCCCTTCCCATCGGCTTTCTTTGGAAATTTTGATTTGCTTTTTGATTTAATTTATCAGGTTAATTTTAAATTTGACCCCCAAGAGTAAAAGTTGTCTAACTTTATCCCTCAATTTAAAATGATATAAAATTGACCACCGGAGTTCTTCATAAATTACAATTTTAATACTTTTGTCAATAAAATGCAATTTTTTTTTTTTGGATCATGTTACTACTTGATTTAAAGAGCAATATAGACTTTAAAATTATATGAAATTTATAATTTAAAAAAAAAATCACAAATTTTTTCCTCTTTCTAACTTAGAAAGAGTCTTTACTTAGGAAATTTCCTCCAAAATGTTGTCTTCTCTTTTGCTAGCAACCCCTACAGTGACATTGCCCTCATATATTTCTTTTTACCAACTAGTCATGGGAGCGTAAAACAAGCCTTATTCTATGGAGGTCAAATTTGATATTAACCCTTCTAGTTATTTTCTTTTTCGAGTTTGAGCTTGAGTTAGTTAAAAACAAATTTATAAAAAAAAAAAAGGAAAAAGATCGTAAAACAATAAAGCACAGATCTTGACCGTGTTTTAAAAAATAAAAAAAAATAAGTTCAATAAAGCACAAATATGACCCCTGAATTATCGTATTTCTAGCGACATGATATTTTCAAGTACCATAACACAAAATTCTCTTTTTTCTATAAATTTTAAGAATATACTTTTTTTTGCTAAGAGAAGAAAAGGGATCAATACGTTACCAGTGTCCTCTCATTTCCCTTAGTTATTGTGTAAATCCAGATACAACAGATGGAACTTATCTAATTCTGCTTGAAGAACGGGCTAACTTTTCACTAAACCATGTCTTATGCGTCAACATACCCAAAATTTAAAACGTATTTATTGTGCCCTCAATTGGAGAATGTCTTCAATCGTAACCCATTATCTAAAAAAAAAAAAAAAAAAAAAAGAGACAAGTACCTCTTAAAACACGTGAATTTAAATTTTTACCCTTATTTATTAATAATATGTTTTTTTAGTGAATAATTATATAACTAAAAGGGTATTAATTAAAAATAAGAAATAAAATTTCAGACTCATACACTCTAAAAGTAACTTTTTCTTGTATCCTCTAAATTCATTAAATTGAGCAATAAAGAATTAGGGACTCATCTTTGGAAAGCAGTGCAGACAAAACGCAAGACGTCCCTTTTCTTTTGGAAAAATAGTAAAAAAATATGCCAATATGAAAAGCTTAAGAAAGTATATATGCCAATTTTTAGTTATAGAAATTACTAGGCCATAACTTGTCAAGTTATTGTTCATAACCAGATAAGTTATGGACAAACTTATCAAGTTATGGTTCATAGTCAGATAAGTTATGGACAATTATGGACAATAAATTGTCAAGTTATGGTTCATAACCAGACAAATTATGAACAAAAATAATAATTTAACCAATTTATTAACTTATGTAAACTATTGACCTATTAATTTTAATTCATTTTAAATCTTAACATATTTCTCTCTTTCTCCCTTTCTTTTGTTGCAAGTGTCACGTGTGAAGTGGTGCCTATGTCATGTGGCTCGCCCAAGTAGGGAGAACTTGATCCAAGAATGGCACTTCCAATAATATTCTTGAAGAAACCCGGGAAATGGTGAGTTTTTCCGACGCTTCTCAAGTCCTTTTTGGTAAATGTTGGCAATAAGCATTAGTTTGGTGAGAAAGTAAAGTATGAGTCTCTCCTTCTCATATTACCTGCCATGGATGCTAGAAAACCACTCCGACATGGAAAATGCGAGAAAAAGGAGCGATTTTTCGCACCCCGCCGATTTATTTCAAAGGATCGGCATTCATTGAGCTCTGAATAAGTGACACGTGACGTAGCTCGGGGGGCATATATGGTATTATGGTAAAGGAAGGGGGGAAAAAAATCACACCTTTTATTGTTCAAAACAAATTAGGACCAGACTGGTTTTTACACTCTGCTGTACACACTTACATCCTCAATTATCAATACAACCTAAATAGACTGCATTTGCAAGCCCCAACTAATTGCTCTACTGAAAATCAAATTTTTAATTAAAAAATGTGATAAATTTGGGGGGAAGAAAACTCACAACAAACCTGTGACCATAAAGAATAGCAACCTGCTAACTCGACGAAAAAACCAAGCCTAGACGTTCAAGCAAACTCGCAAGACCAAAAATAAAACGGGAAAAAAAAAATTTGACTCTGTCCAATAATATAAAAAACCAACTTCTTGGGAGCAGAAGCAGCTAAAAAAGCACTGATGCTGTCCCTTGTACTCCTGAGAAATTGAGTCCTCCCACTGCAGGAAGAAACAAAGCATCGCAATTAGAATGCTTAAAACCGATAAACATAAAGGGTTGGAAACTACGCCGGAATTATCACAGCGAATGACTTTACAGATTTGCAGGCAATCTTTTCTCAACCTGCATCCTACACTGCAGGAAGCTTGAAGAAAACAGTGATAGGAAGGAGACTCAGAACAGTTGAAGGGCCATTTTATGCTTGTTCTGTTTCCATTTGGGCAACTTATAGAAAGCTTCCTTTGACATCCCGAATTTCTCTCTAAACTCGGCCGAAGAAAGATAGGTCTGCAAGCATCAAACCCAAAGCGTCAGAAGTGAAAGAAAGGCGCCAAATTCTGATAAAAATATGTCATTTCAAAGCTTTACCTCTCTCTTGGTCACATCAATCTCTGTAACAGGATCTGTTGAAGTTGTTTTAAGGCGTTCATACGGGAAAATTACAAGACCTTCCTCATCTTCTGCTTCATTCTCTTTCGCATCTTCTTGTATTGTGAGAGATTCTATTCTGCTGCTCCTATAGTTCTCCTTGTTGTTTGTCTCTAGTTTTGGTTTGGTCACCTCTGGGCTCACTGTACCACCAATAAAAGGGTGATTTAACTTTTCAGTATGCTACGATAACAAGTGCTGAAGTCTGTCTGAAAGAAAATTAAGCAACACTTACCTTTGATGGATCGGGGTATCATAGCCTCTCTTGGTGGTGCTGATTTCTCAAAGCCAGCACTAAGTGCCGCAATAGCTGAGGCCTTTGAATTCAGTTTTGCTGAATCTGGAGTCACTGATTTTGGGTATAATTTTCTAACCACAGGAGGTGGAGTTGAAAGGTTCCTGGCACTGGGATTTTCAAAAGTAGCAGCCAGAGCGTTGAATGCTGGAGACCTGCCCCTCACACGAACTCGATCAGGGCTAAAAGACATGCTTCGGGAACGCTGAGATTTATCTGGGACACTAGACCTTCCTCCATAAGACACAGGTGTCCTCCGTTTAGGTTTCTAGTCATATAATCAGACATTCAGAGAACTAATTAGATCATTTGATATGACGAGCATTTTTGAAGCATAGTTACATTTGGCATCAGTATTCAATACACACTTATTAGACAATTCGAGCGTGTTTACTTCATATGAAAGAGAAAGCGAAAGGGAAAGAGAAAGGGAAAAGGAAGAGTGATATTGTTTTCCATCTAATCATGTGTTTACTTGCAAAATCAGTAATGAGTTAGCCGGCAACATGATATGGAAATGAGGAGAAGGAAAGTTAATTTTACTAATGTACCCTTAATGGGTTGACATGTTATAAGTCGATGGTTATTTGCAAAAGGATATTTGCATTATTACATTGATAGAAATCCTATTTCTAAGGTTTAGTAAGCACTGAAAAGAGAATTGTCTTTTTTTTCATTGCACCATCTAATAGATACGAATCATATTTCTCATTACATTGATAAGAATCCTATTCCCAAGTTTAGTGAACACTAAAAAGAAAATTGTATTATAAGAACACTAGAAAGGGAATCGGTGATCTTCATTTTCATTATTTTACTTTCCTTTCAAATAACATTACTTTCCCCACTTCAGTCCTTTACGGTACGCAACTCATGAGAAAAGGAATTGAGAAAGGATGACAACATCTTCCACAGCTAATGTAATTAAACTAGCCCCACAAAACTATAATAATGGCATAACAATGATCAAAGATCAAGATCTTATGCAACCAGATTGGACTAAGGAGTCTTACATCTGTGACTGGAGTACCCCCATTTTTAACTAAAGTAAGTTTCCTCTGGAATGAGTTCCCGTGCATCTGCAACCAAATGGAAATATTTACATATTTTCACCATAAACTGGCTTACATGATCACTCAGTGATTGCTAGAGTTACTTACTGAAGACTTTGCTGAGTCCCACGTGAAGAAGCACGTGAAGAAAGGTGGCTCACTCCCTTCCATGACAATATAAATTGGGGCTTCACGAGACAAGTTTTCTAGAAGGAAATCACGCTCAAGAAATTTCTGTTAAGAAAGCGAAAGAGGTTAATAAATTTCCAAGTGGCACTTAAATCTATAGTTAAGAAACATGTATTTACTACTAAGGTGAAAAAAGTTGAAATAGATAAAAAACAGATTTGATTATTTTAGCACCTAGGGCAACCAGCTGGTAAGTACTGGTTCTAGAAGCCTAACTAAACGTACCTCCCCAATAGTTAAAGCTTGCATTTTATTCTTGGAATCGACCTGTTGGCCAACCCAAACGAATATCTCTGAGTGGCAATCCAAGATAAATATATCTTCGGTCATCAAATCATCCTGGGAGAAATTGTATATCTCTGTCACCTGCAACGACAATAACAAACTTAAGTAAATAAAAATAGTAGACAAAACAATTCATAATGTACATAACTGAAAATAGCTTTCACGTAATAAATCTGGTAGTTATGCTTGTAATACCTTCAAATTTCCTGCAGATTGATGAGCATTGGCCAAAACCAAAAGAAAGGAAAGAAAGGAAAGAAAGAAAAGTTAAAGGAATTCACAGTTCAAAGAAATGGAAGAATCGAAATTTTGAAGAAACATAATTTTGCCAACCACTGAAAGAATCATCCATACCATTTGAAAAGGTGCAAGAAAATAGGTGAGGATCACTTTCAGCATCCCTTCCAATCTTTTGGCTGGAATATTCGGACTTTCCTCCCAACAAATCCCAAAACTGTTCAGATTCTGAACCTTCCTTCTGTGGTTTTGACTGAACATTCGGCTGCAAACCAAGGAGACTTTATGAAAACATGAATATTGAATGAATATGAAGCTCAATATTACAGATAAATGTAGAAGATAAATGAAAGCTGCCTCCTTGCGATAACATATGTTTAGGATAAGAAGAACAGCTAGTTTAAGTCCAAGGTACAAATATGATTAACTCATTTAGATCTCCATCAGATCAATATTTATAAAAATAAAAAATAAAAAATAAAAAATAAAAAAACCACTCATACATATCTGCAAATTATAGCAGAATGGGAAATATCAAACATGTCAGACCTTAATCAGATCCAGCTGCCTCTCAACAAGCTCATGGGTGTCTGAGGTTGTAAGGCTTCCTGTCCATGTAAAGACAGTTGAGCCACTGTGTAGAATGTGGCAGTAGGAGGAATTCAACGATGATGCAACCTGATGACAGAAAACAAGGAAAATTTAAATATGGGTCCCATATGAACAGGCTAAAAACCAACATAACCAAAATAAATAAATAACATATCCGGACACAGACACACATATAAACAAAACAAAACACATACTGCATCAACTTGTATAGCTTGCATATTATCAGGTCCAGAGCCCTGGATACGAAATAGTGCAACACCATCTTCTTGATATGTCTCATCAGGAACTTCCTTCTCTTCAACATATTTCTTGTAGCCATCACTAAGACCACCCTGAGAGATTTTGCAGAAGTTAATTTTTTCCAGTCAAATGAAAGCCAATGAAACTAGTTATAACAAATTAATAGAGATAGACAGCTTTGCAAAGTAAAATATTTCTTCAGTATCTCAATTCTCCACACACCTTATAAACTATAACGCTCTGGCAGATTAAATAGAACAGTGCTGGTTCATTTCCCTCATAGATACGACCCTGGAAAACCAGGAGGAAAAAACAAAACCATTAGCAAGAGTTGTTGAAAGCAACGAGGACAGTGAGTGTCCATGGTAATATACATGTTACAGGCGAAGTAAAACTACCTGGGAAGCCAGAAACTTTAGTGATTCAACCATCTTACTTGCCAATGAAACGGCTGAGACTCTGTCTTCCTGTTTTCAATACAATGCCTGATTATTAAGCTTGCCAATGGCTTTGCAATAGAAGCATTGCTCGAAACAATGCAAGTAAAAGGCTAAAATCTTCTGAGACTTTTACCTCAACACTCTGCTTCCCAAACCATGTTCCTATAAGGTACTCCTCCTTTTCTTCTCCAGGATAAGAATACTGGAAGATGTAACAATCTCCACTGTAAAGTTTCGACTGATCCGAAGCTGGAAGAAGAATCTTTTCCTGGCCATTAACACGCCACACCTGTGCAATGAAAGTTACAGTTATCAGAACAATAAGATAAGCCGCCCTCATTACAGTTTATAACCAGTCTAAATACTGAACTCCAAACCCCCAACAAAAAAAAATGGTACTTCAAGAACCAATCGCAGTACATAAGATGTAACAGTATAAGCTATAAGTACTTCAAGAACCCAAAAAAAAAAAAAAAAAAAGTGCATTAATAGCAACATCAGTTAGCAACTGCGTGGAACACACCAGATTTAAAAAATAAATAAAAAAAGATCATCTCTTTGCCGTTTCTCAAGACACTTTCTATGATGAGCATTAAAAGTTTTTAAACAACAAAAAATCATTAAGGCCTACTCTCAAATTTTCTACATCTAATAAATTTATTATAATAGAAAATGCATCTCTCCCTCTTTTACATCTTTCATTTCTATATTAGATAGTGGCTTCAATTTCCATGTCTCTTGGATTCTGCTCAGTTCTGCCACCATGACTTAAAAATCAATAGATGGTGCTTCAAAAAGCGGGGCAAAACTAATGCTACACAAGATTATGACTTAAAATCAAACTTATCACTCCAACTCAACAAACCGATCAATTTGTTGGAAAATCAATTTGCATTTCTGGAATTCTTCCCTGGAAACATCAGCAAAACCAACCAAAGCTAGCCCCTCAATTTTTTTCCTTTTAAATCTTATATATATAATTAGGTATTATATTATGTTGGTACTAATTGTCCCCCACTAAAATTAATGTTATATCCCTAAAATTAAAAGCCCAATAAACTTTTGATTTAATTATTAGCCCCCATTGGCAAAAATTTCTGGCTCCATCACATGCGTGGTTATCCATCAAATATGGAAATTTAACGACGTAACGTGATAAGAATCCAGTTTCATAAATTGTCATAAATTTTTTTGGTCAATTATTCAATTTATTACAACTGTCGGATTAATGTCTTATGGCTAAAACAATGATACCAATTGAGGGTACATACTAAAGTGACCATTAACTATATACACACACACACACACACACACACACACATATATGGACTTGTTTTTAATGGTTACGTTTCAATCGATGGTTACCATTAAATATGAAAATTTAATGATTGGCGTGATAAGAATTCAGTTTCATTAATTGTTTTGGTTAACTATCTAATTTATTACAACCGTCAGATCAATATCTTACAGCTAAAACAACGATACCCATCGATGGGTATATATACACACACACACACACACACACACACACACACACACACATATATATGGACTTGTTTTTAATGGTTACGTTTCAATCGATGGTTACCATTAAATATGAAAATTTAATGATTGGCGTGATAAGAATCCAGTTTCATTAATTGTTTTGGTTAACTATCTAATTTATTACAACCGTCGGATCAATATCTTACAGCTAAAACAACGATACCCATCGATGGGTAAATATTGGAGTAACCATTAAAACCACACCCATATATATACATACACGCGCGTGTGTGTGTGTGTGTGTGTGTAATAAATTGAGTAGTTGACCAAAAAAATTTATTGCAATTAATGAAATTGAATTCTTATTACGCCACGTCATCAAATTGCTATATTTAATGGGTGACCATCGATGGAGACGTAACCATTGAAAACTCATTCATATATATATATATATATACATATATATATATATATGTATATGCATATGTATATAAATATATGTATGTATTTGTATACCTGCAAGTGTCCAGTGCAGTCAATATGGGGTTGAGGTTCTTCTTTCACAGGATCCGCTTTTAACAAGCCCTTCACATTAACCCCTTGACGTTTTAAAAGTGCTGTAACATGAATGAGAAAATCTTAAATTTCTTGTGCTGAGAAAGTACCCTAAGAATAAATAATGACACAAGGAATATATATGTAAAACATTTCAATAGCTGACCTGCTACCTTGCCTCTACCATCCTCTGACACAGTAACTTCAGCTGTCTGAGGCCATGATTCAAATTTAGACCTGAACACCACTGTCTCAAATCCCTCAATGACTCGAATTATGTGGACTTTTGGTCGACTTTCACTACTTACTAACTCCTGTTTGATGAAATCAAGAACAAGGCAAGCATTATTAAGAATTAGTCAACTGCACAACCTACTATACAATTAAAAAGAACTGATTGTTACCTCTGCGGCTCCACTTGCGGCCTTTCTTTCATCAAGGGATGTATTTCTCCCCATCCACACAAACACTTCCACACCACAATCTAACAGGTAGCATTTATTTGTGTCGAGCAACTGCCTCGTCAAAGAATCAGTATCAACAGGTTCTGCCTTCCCCTTCTCAACACTAAAAAGGGCATGTAATAGCTTTATCAGAACTACTGCATAATTTGGTAGCTGAAACTCTTTATGGTATAACTTAAATGGCATTAACAAAAAAAAAAAAAAAAAGGAATTACAAAAGATTATGTTGTCGTGACAATATATATGGCTATCTATATTTTTTTTCAAGAAAAAACAGAAGTGACTAATTTTTGTTCACAATATCTCAAAGAATTAGGAACAGATGGGAGGGAATAGGTTACAGAGGATATATGGGTTTATTGGATATAGGAAATAATAGCGTTTTTGGACGTCCCAGAAACAAGATGCAATCCAGGAGAGATCGACATGACAATATGGAAAGTTACAAGTCATGAATTGAGATAACATATTACCAAAGTAGCTTAATAGTATGAGAATCAACAGTTTTCTCCTCGTCACTGGATGTTTTCTTTGGAAGTGGAGCAAAGCCACCAAAGAAACCCCAAAATTCCCCAGTTTCTGCATCAGCCATCAACTTTCCATCCTCTACGTGGGAAACCATCAAAATACACTCAGCAAAGAGATAAGGAAATATCGTTATGCATTGTTAAACTTCAAATAGCCACTCACCAACAGCAGCTACTTCACATTTCCCGTGATGATATGTATCTTTGATGTACTGGACAACTTCTAACGCTTTAGCTCTCTCTTGAATGGATGAGTTGTAACCATTAAACTGAAAAATTTTGGACTTGGTATCTAGAATAAATATGTCGTCATGATTGAGCGACGATCGAGCAAAAGGAACCTATAACAAACAAAAAACAGCAACTTAACAAAGATCAGAGAATAACATACCTACAATCATACATATACACTATATATATGGGGTATACGTGTGTGTGTACTAAACATTAGACATTATATCACATATGTAATACATCTAAGCCGCACACTTAATCAGACTTGTCCTTCATCATTAGATAATCTATTTGAAAGGACTTGCCTCTTTAACATGGACTACATGTTTTCCTTTACAAACAAACAACCGTGTCTTGTGTTCTTCAGCCTCAACGTGCTTGAACCCAGATGCAACTCCGCCCTCTAGAGGTATGATGCATGGCTTAAAATAAGATAAGAATTTCTCTGTTTCATGACCCTGTACTTCACGATACTGAACCGCACGTCCTCCAAGAGCTGCGTCCAATTCAACTGTCTTGATGGCCGCAGTACCAGCTTCATCCTGTTCAAACATATCTACAAGTTAAAAGAACTAACAAGATGATCAAAATTCAACAACTTGAAAGAAGTATGAAATAGCACAAGCTTACCTGCGAGGTATCTTTCCCAAGCCAATAATGAATATCATGCCGCAAGGCCCCATTTTTTAAACCAGTTGTCTGCATAGAAACGGCAACACATAAATAATTGAATTATTTTATATAGCAACATACACATCAAAGATTTTGATTTTTTTTTTTTTTTTTTTTTTTTGCAAGTAAAGATTTGCATATTTTAATAAGTTTATTTCCAACATATAAGACTCGAGACAAGCTAATTAGTACATACTCCATTAGAGAGACATAGATATGAAACTGCTGATAAAATGTGAAATTATGTGAAACCCCGTTGAATGAAAAGCAGCTTCAGAAACTACGGCTGGTCTGACATCTCAAATAGAAAATGCATGAAATGGGTTTCCTTCAAATATGAGGGACAAACAAAAGAAGGAAAAAAAAAAAACACAATTGAATTGATTAACAAATAGTTACATTTTCACAAATCTTCACAGCCCTAAAATTGATTAATGGAAAAACAAAGTCTACTAATAAATCAGAACATGCTAAATAAGAATCAAGTCACTCACTTTCAAGATCACATAGGAGTCGCCTGTATAAAACTTGCCATGGGAAGAATTTGGGATAGGAACAGGCCGAAGGTTTTCAATACGCCAGATTTCAAGTCCACTAAACATTGTCAAGGAATAAAGCAACCTTCCAAACGAAGATATTCCACACATACGAACCTAAAATGAAAATGAAACCGCAAGAGAACCAAAAGCCACAAGTAGCACAACAAAAATAATAATTTTTATTTTTAACCTTTAATTTTTTACACTAACTTTGAATCTACAAGTGTTAAAATATAGCATTGCAAGATGCTAAGCACTTGATTACAGGAAGGATACGACTTTTGTCCAGCTCCTTGGAAAGCTGAATCTAAATCTCTCATGGAAACAGCCATGCCGTCTTTTCTAGATTTATAATTTAGCTACCCAAAACTTTGGCTCAGGAGAGGCAAATACGTATCCTGAAACAAAACCACTGAAACCTATCAGTAAAAAGTCCACACATTGTGACAGTTGAAGCAGCAGTGATTCAAATAAAACTTAGATGAAGGGGGAAAACAACAATTCATTTAAGAATTGAACATATTTGTTGACACGAACTTCATATTGACCATAAAAAGCAAAAAGAAATTATATATTGCTGGTTCATAAGCTTTGATTTTTAGTATTAAAAAAAAAAAAAAAACACCTTGTTAATAATGCAGCTTAGTTCATTTCGTATATCCTGATGCTTAGAAATCAGAAACTAATTCTCTCCCACAGAGATAGAATACCCATTAAATGTTTGCCATGTTAGTGACCTCTAGTTATTCATAAAGTTTAAAATCTCAAGAAATCTTAACGAACCATAAAATGCAATCAACAAAAGATAACTCCCAATGGAATTTCACGAACTGAAAACTTCGTAATCACCTTTATATACTTTGATACAGAAATGAGTTGGGCCAGCTTAACATTACAGTTACAGTGACAGATAAAATCCCAAAAATATACCAACGACACTTCCCACAATATCTTAGCCAATTCCGGTCATAAAAGCCCGATAACGCAGATGACAGTGAATAGCTACTATTACGTAAAAACAAAAATAGAAGAAAACAACAAGCAAAAAAGGGAAGAAAATAAAATAAAAGATAAAGTGATCATTACAATTAAGGCAAACAAGCAGAAGATTCATCAGAAGGGTATATGAGCTACTACCAAGCAAATATGGAAAAGAAAACTCAATGCAAAGCAAATTTTTTTAAGAATTTCTAACGTAAACGAAATGGGTATTACTTCCTTCTATCAGTAAACCAATTAGAATAGCCTTTGCCTTAAGACACCAGAATTATAGACATAAAAACTCAATGCAAGTAAATTCTCCGAAAAAAATTCGAAGCAATGTTAAGTGTTAAAACAGCCACTGTATCAAATTGGAAAACCGAAGCCAAACAGATCAAAGTTGAAGAATGAAGATTTGGAAAAGGACAGACAAAGATATAATAATCTTCCGGAACTAGAAGAAAAGACACACGTGAATCAAATGGGTTTCCAAGAAATGATCTTGGAATTGGAAACCCCAGCATTCTAATGACATCTTGGAGTGATTGCGAATTCCAATATTTCGAAAAATCCAACACCATTCTCTTACAAGATACGAGAAAAGCGCAAACTTTCGCATAAAAATTCACATCCAAAAAACGAAAAAAAAGAAAAAAGAAAAACACAATCTCAGCTGAATCAGAGCAAAAGAACATCATAATCATTTGTGTCGTCGGATCAATAAAATTATGATTATAATATAACAATCCGATCAATCAGATCAAATCTACATAATCTTGAAAAACTAAAAGAACAAAAAATATGCGAAAGAATCGAAATTTCGCTAATATCTATGAAAATCCATAAAGAAAAAATTGTATTACATTGGACTCGGCAAAACGAAAAACTATTCACAACTACAACAGAGAAAGAAAATGAAAAAATTTTCCGAGAAAAAGTATAATCTTACCTGAAGTATAAGCTGGCGAGGGAGAAAAAATCCGATTCAGAAACGAAACAAAACCAGAATCAGATCCAATCCAACGGAAATATTCGCCGAGAAAAATAAAAAATCGATCTTTTCACGGAGCAGAAAGAAAGTGAAAGAGAGAGGAGAAAAGCTGAAGAGAAACAGAGTAAAGTTGGGGTTGAAGAAGAAAGGGAAATGAAATGAGAATTTTTTAGAGAGAGGGAGAGAGAGAAAAGAAGGGTTAGAGAGAGAAAAAGTGGAGAGAGAAAATAGGAGAAGAACGAAGGGAAGGGGGTTGGAGGGAATGATGAGTTGCCAGGCGTGCTTATCACTAACATGCAACAGAAAAGATCATTCACATGAACTGTAAAATCTCCTTTCATTAACCAAAAAAATAAATAAATTATTTATATTTTTTCTCTTTTTTTAGATTTTTTTTTTGAGGAATTTAGATTTTTATGAGGGACATTATAATTATTTATTTATAATACTTATAATTAGTATATATACATTTGTTGTGTATTTCATGAAATTGATGTAAGAGATGAATGAAGGGAATATTCTATTATGTGGTTTAATTCTTTCTTTCTACAAAATTAATACTCTAATAATTTGTTTAATAATAAGTGGTGAAAAAAGCAGGAAAAAGTGGGTTTGGTTTTAAGGTTAATAAAAAAAGGGTAAAGAAAGCTTTAAGAATGCAATGAAGGATATTAATAAGTAGCAAAAAGGGTAGAGAAAAAAAAAGTAGGAGAAGAAAATACAATAACTTTTAATAAATAAAACCTCTCGACAGGTATAATTTGTTGTTGTTTGTCTGTAAATTTTCAGATTCTGTTTTTCTTACCGAGGCGTTTCTGTATCTTTGTTGGATATTTTTGTACAGTTTTGGATTTTTTCCATTTTTTTTATTTTTTTGAAAAAGAAAGAAGAAAAAAAAAATTTTTTTTTTTAAAAAAGTGATGATCCGAGGAAAACTTCCTTTATAGTTGGCAACGGCGATAGCTGACTTCCGCTTTGTGAGGATTAGAATTTTGAAAAAAAAAAAATAGAGAGAGAAAGAAAGAGTTTCTTGTTCGGGCCCCAACAAATAATTATTGAAAAGATCTTGATTTTAAATGTGAAATCTGCATCATAAATTAATAAGGCTTCGTTCACTTTGTGAATTTGAGTTTTTAATTCGAGTTGAGATATAACATTTTTTTAAAATTTTTTGTTATAATAGAAAAAGTTAATTTAAATGTGAAATCTGCATCATAAATTAATAAGGCTTCGTTCACTTTGTAAATTTGAGTTTTTAATTCGAGTTGAGATATAACATTTTTTTTAAATTTTTTGTTATAATAGAAAAAGTTAAATGTGATATTTTCTGAGAACTTTTTACTGTAAAAATCTAAAATTGAAAACTCAAATCGGTGAAATGAAGAGACTTAAGTTGTGTTATATGTATTTTTTTTAATTAATGTGATTTTAATTAAATTTAATAATTAAAAATTAACTCTTTCAGTAAAAATAAAAAAATAATCATATCAGAGAAACTCTTGCAGTGAAAAAATTAAGAGAGAGAGAGAGAGAGGAGAGATGAGAATTAGGGCAAACGGAAAAGGGAGAAAAAGTCGGTCACCGGCCATGATTCATGCATTTGCCCGTTTAGCCAAATCAGTAGCTAAAGCCAAAGGTGGGCTTTCATTCATGCCAGGGAAGTCTCTGTCTTTTTTCTCTTTTGAAAAATCATGTCGTTGCCTACAAGGACTTTCACCACCTCCAACTTGGATAGGATTGGGCCCCACTTTCTCACTAAATTCTTATTACTATAATATAATTATTCATTTCAAGCTTTGAACCAACAATTTTATGAAAATTTTTGCCCTTCCCAAAATCTTGATTTGGACTTATTTCATAGAGTTCATTTGAAAAACATGTTTAAGAACTTGTTCATTTTATAACTTAAGTCATATTATTATAATATTTTTTTTCACAAAAATTTAAATTTAACCTTTTTATTATAACATTTTTTTCTTATATACACAACTCAAATCATGACTTAAGTTGTAAAAATAAACATACTATAAATGTTTTGAACCAAAAAGTTTAATTTGACAAGTTCAGTTACAAATTTAGAACAATTTGTCATTAATTATATCTAGGAGAAGATTACTATATAGTACAAGAGGGTGATATGTTATAAAAGGTTAACTCTGTTTGGTATAATGGTTCAAATTAGAGTGATTTTAGTTTTAATTTTAAAACTAAAATTATGATTCATGGTTTTTGGTCTAATTATGATTCTGGAAGCAGAACCAGAATCACAAGTTCAAACTAAGGAGAGGTAGTTTTAAAACCATGATAATTTTAGTTTAAAATATCACATTAAAATTTAAACCGTAAATTAGAACTATTTTTTACTTTTTACAAACAAACAAAGATTTAAATTAGAATCATAATTCTCATTTTAGAACCCTCTAACCAAACACTATCTTAAGGTTTAGACTAGACTTTTTCCTCCCGACCTCTAAAAGTAGTGGGCTCCATTTTCTCATTAGTTTTTTTTTTTTTTTTTTGAGAGCTTTTTATTTAATAGCAAAAGAGGGTGATAATGTGGTGATATTACAAGAAAACCAAAAGGTTTTTATATATTTATTATCGATGGTGCATTCTGTGCGATTGAGATAACGCTTTTCTCATCAAGAGTAGGGTCATTAACATTTTCTATCAATATTTGAGGAATCCCTTCGATAATGCTCAAGAAGAATATGCTTAAATAGGAGTGGCACCTATTTTCTCAATGATTAATTTATAATAGAGGGGTGATGTTGTCCGGTGATAGTATAAAAAGTGTATAAGTCTTGCATGGTAGTCGTATAAGTCTAACATCGCCGCCTAATTAGCAAAAAAATACAAATTAATTATCATAATAAGACAACTTAAATACGGTCGCTCGCTAAGATTATAAATGTTTTACCATAAGAATACATAATTAACTGCCTTTTCTTACTTATTTCATACATCTTAGCTTGTAACACGCGTTTATGCTATATAAGAACTTCTTATCTTAATTTTAAGAATATTTATTTGAACGTGAAATAAAACGAAAGTCGTTATTTCTTTTTTAATTTGTGATGCGTGTAGATTTACTATTAAATTAAACATGCAACAAAACAGATTTTATTATTTTTTAAAATAATAAAAAATTACCACCATGTGTGATGTCTTGATATCTTTTATACTGCAGTAAGCAAAACTCCTTTTATATCCTTTTATATTCATTTGAAGAGAAAAAATACGTACTAAATTCATAATTTGTACATTTTTTTTCAAATATATCAAATTAATGTTTTCTCATTTGTTTCAGCTCCAGTCTCTGTTGTTTATTACTCTTGTTACTATTGTTAATTTTATTATTACTATTATTATTGTTATTATTATTATAGCAAGCACATATATAAATCAGGCAATGAAAGCAAATTAAAAGCAAATTAGAGGCAATTTTTCAATCAAGATATATTAGTTTGTACTTATTATTGGTAATTAAACGCGAGGGACTTTTTGGTAATTAACATCGAAAAAGCTAAGACATCCTATTATCCTTTTCTATATACATGATTGAAAATTTGAATAAGATAGAAATGACATATGATGTGGACATAAAATGTTTGTGCATCGGATGATAGATAATACAAGCGGTTTCACTTAATTAGTATGCAGATAAACCTGTATTACAAGTTACAGTTTCTAGTTTCATAACTATAAGATAAAAAAAATGAAGCGAAAAATACCAAAATAACTGTTGTATTTTGTCTAAATATCACTTTTCCTTATTATTATATAAGTAATCAAAACACCCTACGTGTTTATAAATCATACTCAAAATACCCTTTAAAGTAATTAATTTTAAAAAAAAATTATTAAGATCACCTTTCACAATCTATATTAAATGTTAGTTTAGAGATGATTTAACTAAAACTTTCAATAAAAAAAATTCTGAAAATATTGAAATAAATATTCTAATCAAACAAGTACTTCAACTATTTTGAGGGTTTTTCAATTTCTAAAAATGTTTTATTTAATATTTTAGTTTAATAATGTTTTAAATTGCTTTTAATAAAAGTTAGTAAGAATAATCTTGGTACTTTAAAAAATTTAATTGCTTTAAGAGGTATTTTGAGTCTAATATTATGAGCCTATAGGAGTGTTTTGAGCATTTAGATAATGAAAAGACAAAAATAATATTTAGGCGAAACATAACAAGGGTTTGCTCTTTTGAAGTAAAACTAAAAAAAAGTTTGAATTTAAGTTACAATTTTATTCAAGTTCATGTTCGTTTGAAAAATTTGAGTTTGAATTTGAGTTTTAACTCGAGTTTTAACTTGAGTTTGAGGCTAAAATCTGAGTTCAAATTTCCTTTTCAACTCAAGTTTTTAAACTCATCTCAAGTTAATGAACAATATTTTTTTATTCTTAAAAACGTCATAAGAAATTCAAATCAATTCCTTAGTTGAAAATCACAATTATGTTTTTTCGTTTTTTGATATATGTCTTACTTAGTATTTTCAGTGAGAGAGTTCTTCACGATCTTACATGCATATATTTTATTTTAAAATATATTTTTCTAAGAAAGAAAAGTTTATAATAAGAGGCAATAGTCACTATAAAAAAATTGACATTAAACGTCTCTAATTAGATGACGGTTTAATAAGAAACCGTCGTCTAATGTGCTGCTTAAAGCGCGGGCCAGCTGGCAAAATATTAGACAACAGTTTTCGTAAAACGGTCGTCTAATATTTGATATTAACCGTCTAAATGATGGTTTTACATAAAACTATCCTTTAATGTGGGCGCGGAAACCTAAAAATAAAATTTAGCCTCGAATCTGTTTTCATTTCAAGAGAAACCAAACTCAAAACCCTTTGCCGATCTCTCTCTCTTCCTATGAACCATATTGTTGCCATCCACTGCCTAAAAATCTCTTTTGTTGGGAATGATGTCCTAGAAGCATGAGATGTAATAGGATAATTATTATTTATTTAATAAAAGAGTTTATTCATTATTTTATGTGCATATATTTATGAATATTTTATGAATATCAATGAAAATTTCATGATTATTTATGTAATCTTAAACATTGTATATAAGTGTTATATACGAGAGGATAATGTTTAAGGATAATAATCAAAAAGCAATGTTCATAATGAATTTAATTAAAGTTCGGAATCTTTAATTAAAACATTATTAATACATGTCATTCCCATTTAGAATGGAACGGTGTTATCCGCACTGTTAATATGGTGAGATATTGAATGAGTGTTTTTCACATAATGAGATTATGTGGAACAAGGACACAGACACAATATGAATTTCTAATAATTCCGTTAAGTATAGAAATTCTAATTGAGTCTATCGATTGTCATATATAGGATGGTCTTAATCTTGAGTTCTTAACAGACTCCTATTTATGGATTTGTGTCTTTTGATTTACTCGGTACGGATTCTGAGATCTTGAATCCTATTCCTTGTATTTTGGAGACATGATGAAGTAGGTAGCCGGGAATGCTATTACACGAGATGGAATCCATTCCTTCTTAAGAAAGAAGTAGATAAATAATTCTCTTGAGGGTTGATTCGGTACTTGGACCGGTAGGAGCTCCGATTCATGAATGTGTTTTATGAATCACTGTCCATTAGAGAATCAATGGTACTCAAGGATAAAAAAATAATTAGAGAGGTTAACGGATTTTACCTTGCTCTAATTATGAATTATTTATGGAGGATTGATCTATAT